>NC_092869.1:0-9865 GCF_032062135.1 Pyxicephalus adspersus
CCCTAACCCCAACCCCTAACCCTAACCCTGTAACCCTAACCCTTTAACCCTAACCCCCTAACCCCTAAACCCCTAACCTTAACCCCTAACCCTACCAGAACCCCAACACCCTAACCCTAAACCCAAACCCCTAACCCCCTAACCCCCTAAACCCTCACCCTAACCCAAACCCTAACCCCCTAACCTAACCCCCTACCCCTAACCCCAACCCCCTAGCCCCCTAGCCCTAACCCCCTAACCCTTACCCTAACCCCAACCCCTAACCTCCCACCCCAAACCCATCCCTAATGCACAGACCCTAACCCCTAACCCTACGTCTAACCACCTAACCCTAAACCCAAAGCCCCAACCCGCTAAACTAATACACATGCATTTTTGTCACAATAGTAATTTAACCCCTAAACCCCTGTCAGAATTGTAGTAATATCCCAAATCCAGTCACAATAGTCAAAATTCCCCCACATTTCTGTCGCAATAGTAATAATACATGAAATACCTGACAGAATAGTCATAACACCCCAAATCCCTGTCAGAATATTATTAAAACCCCTTAAATCCCTGTAAGAATACTAATAATACCTCCACATTTCTGTCACAATAGTAGTATTACCCCAAAATCCCTGTCAGAATAGTTATATTACCCCCAAATTCTAGTCAGAATAGTTATATTAGCCCCAAATCCCAGTCAGAATAGTTATATTACCCCCAAATCCCAGTCAGAATAATAATTATAGCCCAAATCTTTGTCAGAATAGTAATAATACCCATAAATACCTGTCACAAAAGTCAAAATACCCCCACATTTCTGTCACAAATGTAGTAATACCCCCACATTTCTATCACAACAATATTAATACCCCCAAATAGCCCCAATTCCTGACAGAATCATCATAATACCCCAAAATCCCTGTCATAATACCCCCAAATCCCTGTCAGAATAGTAATAATACCCCCAAAACTCTGTTGGAATAGGAATATTACCCCACGTTTCTGTCACAATACTAATAATACCCCTAACTCCCTGTCAGAATAGTAATACCCCCAATTCCTGACAGAATTGTCATAATACCCCCAAATCCCTGTCCAAGGAGTAATAATACCCCAATTCCTGACAGAATTATCATAATACCCCCAAATTCCTGTCATATTCATCATAATACCCCCAAATCCCTGTCAAATATTGTCCCAAATCCTTTTCACAATTAGTAATCATACCCCCCAAATCCCTGTCAGAATAGTTATATTACCCCCAAATTCCAGTCAGAACACTAATAATAACAGTAATATTACCCCTAAATCCCTGTCACAAAAGTCAAAATACCCCCACATTTCTGTCACGAATGTAGTAATACCCCCACATTTCTATCACAAAAATAATAATACCCCCAAATAGCCCCATGTCCTGACAAAATCGTCATAATAACCCCAAAATCCCTGTCATAATCGTCAAAATACCCCCAAATACCTGTCAGAATAGTCATGATATCCCAAATCCCTGTCAGAATAGTCATAATACCCCCACATTTATTTACCAATAGTAATACCCCCAAATCCCTGTAAGAATAGTAATATTACCCCCACAGTTCTGTCGGAATAGTAATATTACCCCACATTTCTGTCACAATAATAATAATACCCCCTGTCAGAATAGTAATAATACCCCCAATTCCTGACTGAATTGTCAGAATACCCCAAATCCCTGTCAGAATAGTAATAATACCCCAATTCCTGACTAAATCATCATAATACCCCCAAATCACCCTCATAATCATCATAACACCTCCGAATCTGACTAAATCATCATAATACCCCCAAATCACCCTCATAATCATCATAACACCTCCGAATCCCTGTCAGAATAGTAATAATACCCCAATTCCTGACAGAATTATCATAATACCCCCAAATCACCCTCATAATCATCATAACACCTCCGAATCCCTGTCAGAATAGTCATAATACCCCCACATTTAATTAACAACAGTAATACCCCCAAATCCCTGTCATAAAAGTAATAAAACCCCAACGATTCTGTTGGAATACTAATATTACTCCCCGCAATTCTGTCACAATACTAATAATACCCCCTGTCAGAATACTAATATTACCCCACATTTCTTTTCAGAATACTAATTGCACATTTCTGTCACAATAGTAACATTATCCCAACTCCCTGTCAGAATAGTAATAATACCCCACATTTCTATCAGAATACAAATATTACCTCCACATTTCTGTCAGAATACTAATATTACCCCCACATTGCTGTGACAATAGTTATAATATCCCAAATCCCTTTCATAATTAGTAATCATACCCCAAATCCCTGTCATAGTCATAATACCCCCACATTTCTGTCACAAAACCCCCACATTTCTGTCACAAACACCTGTCAGAATATTATTAATACCACAAACATTCCTGTCACAATAGTCATAATAACCCCACTTTCCAGTCACAATAGTCATAATAACCCCACATTTCTGTCAAAATAATAAAAATCCCCCCACATTTCTGTCACAAAAGGTACAATACCTTAAATCCCTATCAGAATTTAATTAATACCCCGAAATTCCTGTCAGAATAGTCATAATACCCCAAATCCCTGTCAGAATCGTAATAATACCCCCACATTTCTGCCACAATAATTATAATACCCCAAATCACTGTCAAAATATTAATAATAACCCAAATCCCTGTCAGAATAGTAGCTTATCCCATACGTTTGGTTCTAAACAACAAAAACATCTCCACGTTTGAGTCAAAATAATATTTATCCACATTTGGGTAAAAATATCATTCACACTGCTATAATTTAGTCATCATTGCGATTCTACCCCTACATGTACGTCACTTACCCGCGCTCACGCTCCTGGGCAGCTTTTTCCCTCACGTGAAGCCGGGACTATATTCAGGCGGAGTGATCTCTGTCTACATATGTCTTCTTCTTTTCTAACAGTTCATGTTTCCAAACACAAGAGGGCGTAATGCACATTTTTTTTCTCTATAGCTTCTATTGGGTGTTACTACTGTACTTCTAGTAACATTTCTGGTGCTATGCTGGTCAATGTAAATTGTCTTAATGTTTAAGAGTAATGAATGGAGGATTTATAGGATAAATATTGAATATACATCATGATGATTAGGGTGTTTTAGGGCAGCAATGCAATGTCCGTGGACCACAAGAAAATTTTGGTCATCCACAGAAAAATTTGGAAAAAATAATAAAACAAAAATAATATTGAAGTACAGGCTTGTATTCTGAATCACCTTTTTTGCCTTTATATTGCACTTCATGAACTGTACTAGAGACTGAAAAACAAGTGAGGCGCACCGTGACGTCAGTGTAGTATTAAGTTGTATGAGGCAACCATTGCCGAGCCGTACGCTTCAGTATTGTTCCCACCATTACAACAGTCACCCCGCTCAGCCAATACCGATTCTCATCTGATTTTCTATAACTGGTATATTTATTGGCATCAAATAGTTTGATAACTATCATTTCTTGTTTAGTCTTAGAATGAAATAAACACATAATGAGTGAGAAAATGCCAACAAATATTTATCAATTCTTTAGTAATGGCAAAGATAATGCAGCTAATGATAATAGTAACAAGAGTAAGACTTCACCTAACTGTGAGCTGATCAACGAATCCGAGCCTCCACAGTCCTCATCAGGAACCATTAGGAAAATTATTATTTTACAAATGGATTTAGCTTAAAAAAATTCATATTATTGGTCCGCGGGATTTAAAATGATGAATTTAGTGATCCATGAGATCAGAAAGGTTGGCAAACGTTGATTTAGGGTATTGATTAACATCTGTGAGAGAGGTGGCCTAAACTGGACTTTCCACTCTTATATGTTGACATGGCAAAAGGAGTCATCTTTGATGGAAGGTATATTTCTCCACGTTTCCTCTCCTATGGGAGAGATTAACCAGCAATAGGTCTGCTGGGATTCCGGACCCGAGTTTGCATGTCACTCAGAAGTGTTCTGATCCAGGCCAGACTTTGGTTTTGACTGGCCTTTAACCTACTAGGCTGTTCATGTCTGTCTGGATTTATGTCTAAAAGCGGTACATTGTTTTTCATGAAAATTTATTTTACAGTATAATGTAATAGTAAGAGTATAATAAAGTTTGAAACACAAAATCATGTTAAAATAATAAATTAAATAAATATAATTTTTTTAAAAAAATAAATATTTTAAATTTATAGTATTATAATATACTGCAAAATAATGAAGGAACGGAATGTCTGCACGCACCAACATCACCAGGAACTCCACGGTGACTCATCGGGTGCAGAGGAAAAAAGAAGAAGCGAAGGACGACGCGGGACACCGGCGGATCAGGTGAGAGCTTTATTTACAATTGTTTCCATGGGAACAATCCGCTTGCAGCATCTTTTTGCTACCCCGAATCACACATGGGGTTACCTCCCAGGAGGTTAATTACTGCACAGCTGTGAGCAGCAGGTAAAACGGGAAGGAGAAGAAAGAAGATCTCTCTGACCGGGGGCACAGGGAAGCTGCCTGTGAGAGCCATTGTTGTAACAAATGTGAGTAAAGGTTGCTGGAACTTTGTGTTGAGTTGGCTGGGTAAGCCACCAACTGGTAGAGAGGAATCTGCCTGCTGTATAGATAGTGCCTGACTGGCTAAGAACTAATTTTGTTTGTTTTTTTACTTATGCAACCTTTTAATAAAACTATCTGCGGGTCAGTTTAAAACCTATGTACTGTCTCCAGTGTGCAGCCGATGGTGGTGGTGAAGGATGGGCTTGAAGGTCCGACCTACCCTGGTCAAGGTTGGGTGGGATGACATGGTTTCAGGACTGTACAAAACTGACAGAATAAATAAACATTTTGAGCTTTATTAATGATTCTTATAAATGAATTATTCCTTTCAATTTGCTGTAGAGTATATAGCTATTTTCTCTTGTTTAAGGAAATAAGGCAACAATACATAAAACACAGAATAACACCTATTGCAAATTATAGGCTTGGAGGAGACCCACTTTCTTAACACTTCCAGTCAGGAAACAAATACACAGGTTTTTATTTCAGAACACACATGGCTTTCTATGGCATTTAAAGGGGTTGAAATCATATAGATTATGGTTAGGGTTAACCTAAATGGTTTGTGCAGATTTACTCTTTATATTTGTTCAGCTCTGATGTTTATATCGTATATGAAGGAGTTTATTAGAAAACTTACTGGGCACACAAACAATGTAAAAGTAACATTTTGCTATCATCAGGATGTTACAAACACCTTTTGGCTTTTGAGTTACAGAGATGCCAAAAATGGTAATAATTAACCATGTCCAGATAAACCTTCCCATAGTTCATTGAAAGTACAAAGTCCTGATCTAAATATCACTTATTTCACACAAAGAGACTGTGGAAGAAGGTAAGCGGGACAAATAGGTATCTAATATGAGTTTCTTTGCGTCATCTAAAATGTAAAAAAAAATCTTTCTTTCCAGCAATCAAACCCCAGAAGAAATGTCTAAAGCAGTCAAGAGGCGAATTGGGATTGTTGGTTTTGGCCATGTAGGTAAGTGAAACTTGATTTAGTATGTTCAAGTGCATTGAATTGTTTTTTAGAATGGATTAGCACCCTTTGCTTTATAGTTTTGCCTTAGACATTTTTGTGCTTAAAAATAATCTGCACATAAAACACTGAGGGGGTTGATTCTCTATTGCTATTTTGGAAAGCTGGCACTGGAGTTACTGATAATTAGAAAACAAGCATTTGGCTTTGACGCCTGATAATTTCAAAGGTTTGGTTGTATATTTATACATATCTTGCAAAGTAAAGAACAACATTTCTTGTTTGTTTTTCTGCAAATTGATATGGGTGAATCCAATGGAAAGATGAATAGAAACTGGGTGAAAGTACTTTAATGTGCATGAAGGGTATAAAGAAGATATAGACAACTGTACTGAAAAGTGACCTACAAGGTGTAAATTTTGTGCTTTCCCTTTGTATTATAATTTGTTAATGCAACTACAGCTAGGGACAAAGCCACAAGTAAAGACAATACAGGTATGCCTACTGCATGGGTCAGCTGGTGGAGAATATGTATGGTTGCTACACCTCCAACCAATAGGAGTGCCCCTGCTGTGTACCATGGTAACTGGACACAACCATTGCCTTCACTAATAATAATGCCTTCCCGCCGGGCCATATAGTATACATAGCATACTTCCTTCCCTTGAAGCTTTGGTAAAGCACTTTACAGGACACAATCCTTTGCAGAGAATCAACACTTGTGTAAGAATGGAGAGAATGTCACAGAATATTTGTCTATGTCTACCTAATGGCTTTAAAATACAATAAAATATATTCTGCCATCACAATTTTCAAAGAACAAACAATGGTTTCCTTAGACAAAATAAGTATGCAAATTGTTTATAGATATACTTAGTATTCATGTCTTAAGATGACTGGCGGTAACTTAGTGAAATGCACAGAGAGCAGGGAATGCTGGAAGATTTCATCTTTCATATACATTGTGCTCTAGACCCTTGGCCACATGTTCTTTAGTCTGTCCTTATCTTTTCTGTTTACAGAGTCCTATAGCTTAAGCTGCATACACACTTGCAATTATTGTCGTTGGAAAGGATCTTTCACAATCCATTCCAACGACTAAGGACTGCATGATGCATGAACGAGTGCCGTACATACAGCACCATTTTGCTCTATGGGGGGAGGTCAGAACAAAGGAGCGGCACCCTGCTGCGCGCTCCCCTCCTTCCATTAGGATCATTTGTCGCCCATCGTCCGTGGATCCACCAGGACGGTCGTTCGGACGATGGGCGCTGTACACACATCAGATTCTTGTCCGATTTAGGCCCTGAGCTGATTATCGGGCGAGAACCATTGGACGTGTGTACGTAGCTTTAGGCTCCAGTTTAGGAACAAAACAAACTAGTTTGATAAATGATGCAACCCTATCCCCCCTCCCTCACTACCACCTTCCCAATAGTAAGATGGAGCCTGCTTCAACTGTCCTCTGTTTCACATCAGTATTTTGAGTGCACCCAGTATTAGAAGTAAATTTGTAAAAAGAAATCCAGGAATCAAATGTTTTACTACACTGCCAGTCTATTTAATAATTGGCCATCTAAAGCCTAGCTTCTGGCTTGTTTGGGGCCAAGCACTAGGATAGTGTAATGCAATGTGCAAAATCCCATTTTCTGGGAAACTGGAAAACGTGTGACAAATGTATGGCTGTTTGTGCTATGTATTATTCTTTACATATACAAATCATAACTAGCTAGGTTCTCTTCTGCTGTATCATATTTACAGGCCTTTACTTGGTTCAGCAAATACTAGAAGATGGAAAAAAGTACAATCTAGAAGTGGCCTTTGTTTGGAACAGAACAATGAAGAAGTTGGATGGAATTATAGAACCCCAGCTACAACTTCACCAACTCTCTGACTTTAGGACGCGGTAAAACAAACTAAAGAAAGAAATGTTTATTGATCATTATTTTATTACATTTATTGAGGCATGAATAGTGAAATTTTTAGATACTGGTACAATTACACATCTGGGATCATCACATTGGTGAGCCTCATCAAACATCAAGAGGATGTTAGAATCATGAACAGACATGTGCAATTTTCAAATCTTTTTACAAATTAAATGTGGAATTGAAATTCTCAAGGTGCCAGAGACACAAGAAAGGAGTAAAGGGGTTGTATGTAGACTAAAAGCACCACCTTGCCCAGTTCTAATGGAGATTGCTGTGAAAACAGATAAAAATCACATTTTTTTAATAGTATCTGCAATTTTTTTTCTAGCAAAGCAGATCTGATTGTGGAAGTGGCACACCCAGATATAACCAGGGATTATGGAGAACAGTTTCTCTCTGCAGCGAATTTGATGGTAAATAGCATTGGTACGGCCTGTTGTCCATTCATAAACTGTTTTTTTGTTGGGGGGGTAAACAGCTTTGGTCACCCACCATCGAAGTTTCCAATTAAGTGCTTTCCACACCTTAGTTTATCTATTTAACACCTCCCCCCATGGTGATTTTTTGTCTCCCGTAGCTTGTGTCTCTGCCTTTCCCACAATGGGGATGGACATGCTACCACACAAGGCCAAAGGAATAGGGTATTTCCTGTTCATTGTGCTTACAACTTTGGAGAAATTTGGATAATTACAATTTTTGGTGTGAAAATTGTTTAACTCAAAAGGTCAGTAGGTGGCTTTAGTGCATATAAATTATACAGAAGAAATATTGTCGCAATGCTGTTCACCATTCACCAGTCTTGTGTGTTTCATATATCTCTAGATTGGATCCCCTGCTGTGTTATCAGATCCACATATTGAACAGAAACTAAGGAAAACAGCAAAGACATGTGGACACACATTGTATATCCCCAGTGGTGCTTTATGGGGAGGAGAAGATATCCAAAGAATGGCAGACCACGGAACACTTAAAGTGAGAAATATGTGAAATGGGAATTGTCAAACTCCATGTCTAAATGTAACTTTTTGGAGAGGAGAAGCAAGTCACCTAAAGGACCATGAGTAGACATGACCAATATTTCCTCATTCCAGGACACCAATATTTTGGCAAATTGTTTTATAAATATATTTTGCTTAAAAAAAATGCAACAAAGATACACTCTTTTAGTGAATGTTTAGTGAATATCATATTCGCTGCTTTTGAGTCTTTCACTCTTGACACATTCTGTGTTACAGTTGCTAGACAGAGGTTAAGGAAAAAACTGTAAAAAAAAGTGAAACATTTTCTAGTATTTTCTTAAATTATTTTTTATGGTTCTGCCCTTTAATTGGTCACATACCTAAAACTGACTGCAATCTGAGAAACTAAAATCAGGAGATGACAATGAACATATATGGAGTCCAATAAATGGCTTGTTACCAGAGCCTTTCATTGACCAGTATCAGAAACCATAATACCTGAAACCTACTTAAATACACAAAATCCACAGATAATAAACTTTTAAAATACCTAAAATACAAAATCTTGCATTTGCACAAGGTGAAAGTAGAGAGCATGTCATGTTGTAGTTAGATGGCAGACAAACATATCAGAAATGGTCATTGTATTTCTGTCTTTTTTTATTTCTCACAGGGTCTCAAGATCACTATGACTAAACACCCAGATAGTTTTAAGCTGAAGGGTGACCTAGAACAGAAAAAAAAAGATGTTCGTGATCGGACAATTCTCTATGAAGGTCCAGTGCGTGACTTGTGCCCCATGGCCCCCAATAACGTGAACACAATGGCTGCTGCATGCATGGCTGCTCACACGTTAGGGTTTGACCGTGTGATAGGGGTACTGATGGCTGACCCCAGGTGAGAAGTTCAATGAATATTGTATACCAGTACTCCAGGAAGGAAAAGAAAAGTCTCTGTCAGGTCCTTTAGAATTGAATGGAGTTTTCTTTATTGCTGGCAGCAGAATGACTACAATATGTAAAAGGGTATGTGTGGGGAAATCCCACCATTGTGGGAGGGGCAGGGACACAAATAACTAAAAAGGAAATGTTCCCAACCTTTATTTATTATTTAAAAGATATCAGACTAATAACCAAGACAGACAACAGGTTTGTGCTAATAAAGTAAATTTAGATAATAGTGAACCCTTTGTATAAAAGTACGCTGCAGTACAAATTGAAAATGGTTGGAAATAAAAACAGGTATACTTACATACTACATACTTTACTTTGTGTCTCTGCCCCTCCCATAATGATAGGATTCACCCCAGTATTTTTAGCTCTGCCCCTCCCACAATAAGATTTAACTTTTTGTCTCTGCTCCTCCCACAATGATGATATTTACCCCCCCCCCCCATAGTTTTTATCTCTGCCCCTCC
>NC_092869.1:10269-32175 GCF_032062135.1 Pyxicephalus adspersus
ACCCCCCACCATATTTTTTATCTCTGCCCCTCCCATAATAAGATTTCCCCCCCACCATAGTTTTTATCTCTGTCCCTCCCACAATGATAAGATTTCCCCACCATAGTTTTTTTATCTCTGCCCCCCCCACAAAGGGATTTACCCCCCACCATATTTTTTATCTCTGCCCCTCCCATATTAAGATTTCCCCCCCACCATAGTTTTTATCTCTGTCCCTCCCACAATGATAAGATCCCCCCCCCCAATCCCCCATTTTTTTTTTATCTCTGCCCATACTTCCCCAGTAGTTTTTTACCAGCAAATGTTACTAAATCACATTGTATTAGTCTAGCATTCTTTTCTGAGGGAACACTTTGGGAAAATATGTATTGGAGCGTTCCGCACCTGGTGATGAGACCTTGGTAGTTCCTTTATGTATCGGCTCTTTCAGGTGTGAGGAAGGAGGGTATCTGAATGAAGATGATGATGGTCAGGATTTCAGAATCCAGAAGCAAGATAGAGATGTGTTCTGTGATTACAAGTCTTCTGCTTTCTGCTAGAGGCCACGTTAAATTTTTACAGCCATATTCATCAAGGAGTTCAAAGTCTGAAAACCCAAATGTGTGGGCATGCCAGCTCATACTAAAAAGCATTCCAGGCAGTTGCCTCTCAGGGCAGAGGGAGGACTCCTATCATCATATGGTGGTGTATATACACTTCATCAGACCCCGTAATCATTGTAACTAAGGGCAGCACGGTGGCTCAGTGGTAGCACTCCGGCCTTTGCAGCGCTAGGTTCAAATCTCGGCCAGGACACTATCTGCATGGAGTTTGCAGGTTCTTCCCGTGTCTGTGTGGTTTTCCTCTGGGTACTCCAGTTTCCTCCCACATCCCAAAAACATGCAGTAAGCAATCTAAAAAAAATTGACCTTAGACTGTATAAATTAGATATGATCATGGTAGGGATGTTGGATTGTGGGCCCCTTTGAGGGACAGTTAGTGACATGACTATGGACTTTGTACAGCGCTGCATAATAAGATGGCGCTATATAAGTACTGTATAATAATAACTAATAATGTATTGTCTATTTATTACTTCAGTTTGGTTTATTTGTGTAATTATCAGGGGATTGGAGCTTTGTCTTTGGATCCAAGTATCCAAAAGGGAAACATTCCCTGAATTTGGGTCACCAAACAATTGACAAATCAGTTCTTCAAAAACAATGGCGATAATTTGGCCTGAAGGAATTTAGGACGTTTATTTAGCAAAGTAAAATATCACTCTGCATGAAAAAAGTACACTCCACGTACTGAAAACTCAGTATGAAAAGATTCACACATCAATCAGGTGTAGTGGGGGGGGGGGCACACTATGCCCTCTCTTTTATTGGGAATGGGCATGCAGGTGTTTACATAACTGGGGTGCGCGCTCGCCATGGATAGTCTTCACTATTTCGGTGCCCCCTCTCCTTTTTTTATGACAGCACTCCTGACATCAATGATGTCTAAAGTCAGTAGAGCTTCATCTTATCTTATCCAGCAAGCTAAGTGAATGATTCATTGCAGAGGTATAATTACCTTTAGTAAACAGCTTTAACTGCTTCTGTAAATGAACCATATTGAGCTCCCTTTTCATAATCCTAACCATTACCATCCACCAACTAACTAATAAATGTATTTCATTCATTGCAGTATCCCCAATTGGCACGTGGTGGACATAGAAGTCACCGGAACAAAAAGCAAAGAAACTGGTCAAGTATTCAGTGTTACAACAAAAAGATGTAACCCCGCAGAACCGGGCCATGTGACTGGCAGTGCCACCTTCCTGTCATTCTGGAGCAGTGTCTTGGGTAAACACATGCCTATACAATTTTAATTGTCTTATGTGTTATATCTAAGAATGAGTGAGATAATATTTCAGGCCAGGGTCACATCTTTGCATTGTGGTAACTCACATGATACAACATGTGGTGCTGCAATATGCACATTCTAGCAATTAGTGTGTCGTTCATTTGGAATAGCATCCCATGGAGTTATGGTTACCTTAATCCTAACACCTCTATTCCATCATGCAATAGCACTCAATTCACTTTACTAAGTGGTGCTCATGAGTTGTCCAATCACAGCACTCTATGTGCTAAACGTAAACACAGAAGAAAATAGAAACAAGAGATCTTATGGGCAACAAGAACATTTCAGTAAAAACGGTACCGGTACTTTATCTATATCATGTACACAAATAACATACATCTACTATATACATATTAAACATCTGTACAAAAACATACACAAAATACAAAATACATCCCCAAGGCTCCTGTAGAAGTCTTTTACAAGAATCTCTAAAATATGACACTTCTATTTTATAAAACCTTCAATGGAGCCTACATAACACACTCAACACATTTTGCAGGAAAAGCAAATCAAATAATACCCTTTAGTTAGTTAGTGTCAAGAAACTTGAAGATATAAAATAAAACGCTTTACCGAGGTAATAAACTTGGATGCACTCCTCAACCATCATTAATCATTATATGAATTGCACAAAAGTTTGCTGCACTGGGGTACATTGGGACCCCAAAAACCAAAAAATAGACGGTGGTGTATGTCATTACAAGGTAAAGTGTTTATTTTAATGTGTGTAATAAAGCACAGGTGTGGTCACAGGAGGTTAATTTACCAAAAGCTTTCAATGGTGCAACATTAGAAAAAAAATTTTCAAAAATACCCAACAGCGTACCCCCAGAGTTCACCGGCTCATGCAGACAGATACCATTTATTGGATCCAGCTGACTGTGCCAAAGGGGAACATCTGGTTTCCCAAAATGTCCCATGAAAAGGTAACTCAGTAGTGTTGGTGTTCAAATTCGGGTTGTCCTTATATTCAACCCGAATATGGCTGTTTGAATTTGGATGGACCCGACCCGAAAAACACGGGATTCGACTTTGCGAATTCGTCTGTAAAAAAAAAAGTGTTAAAAAAAGTTAAACTAATTTATTGAATGTGTGTGATTTGTGTAACTAACTTTTACTTTTTTACAGGTTATCCCACGATGACAGGATTTGCAGAATGTGCAGCCGTGGGAATCCTCCTGTCAGTGTGGGATCCCTGGGCACTAGAGAGTAAATGAGGACAAATCTCCCCATTCATCACCTCTAGTGCTCAGTGATAGGCTGAGGAAAGATAAACCCTGAAGACAGCTCAAGCGTCATCAGGATTTTCCTTTCCCCAGCCAATCACAGAGCACTAGAGGTGAATGAATGAGGAGACTTATCCTCATTTAGCCTCTAGTGCCTGGGGATCCCGTGGGATTCCTGTGTTCTTGGATAGAGAAACTCCATCCAAGAACACATACTATAGTTATTCTAGGGCTGCAACAGCTGTCCGCTCTGCTCCCCTGATTGCTCTTGCAGTTCTACACAGTCCCGAAAAATAACCCAAATTTCCCCCCTATTGACTTTAATGGTGTTCGAATTGGATGTTTGATCACCCGAACAATATCGCCCTATTCGATCGAAAACCCCAAGTTTTAATTACAATCATTAGTGTATTGCATACATTTTCTCTGACTTTTTTGACCCTTCAATGGATTTACTTACCTCTGTCTTTATCATTATATGAGTGCAAAGAAGTAATTTAAAATGTGTGCAATTCTGAAGAATTTTGATTTAAAAAAATTACTGCTTTAAAGTGACAATTTCTTGAAAACAAAAGATCATCTGTAACTAGCAAGTCTTAAAACTATTTAAATACAAGATCAGAAGAATAACAACACCTGGCATATTACACTGTGTCACTATATATTTAAGAAAGGCTAGGTCAAAATGCTGAGGCAGTGGGTAAAAAATTAAGCACAGCCTTACCACTTGCAAAGGAATGAAGAGGGAAAGTAGCAGCCAAGTGCTGCTCATCAAATGTATTGATGAATTGATCATCGGCAAATGTGTGACCCCCTCTATAAAAGCAGTTTGCTGGTCTGGAGCATTCAGGTGTGTGTTATCACAATGCCAATAAGTAAAGACATCAGCAATGATCTCAGAGAAGCAATTGTTGTTGCCCATCAATCTGGGATCCAAAGTCCATCATTCAACTATGAAAAAGGTTATTCATAGATGGAAAACATTCAGTACAACTGCCAGGCTTTCCATGAGTGGAGATTCCAACAAATTCATCCCCTAGATCATATTGTGCAATACTCACAAAAATTGTAAAATTGGCAGCAGATAGCATAGAAAACTTCATGACCGTGCAATCAGAAAAAGACTGAAGATTTATAGTTTGTTTGAAAGGGTTGTCAAGATAAAGATTCTCCTTTCTCTAAAATAAACATACCAGTAAATGTTAGTAAAGTTAAATCTGAAAAAACAACAAGACTTCTGAATCAATGTCCTCTGGGCAGATCAGACCAAAGTGAAAACGCTTGGCCAAAATACTCAACACTATGATAAAAATGAAACCCAGCGTATTGGCATAAACACCTCATACCTACTAACCATCACAACGATGGTGAACGATTGATGAATTGGGGTTGTCTTTCAGTCATCCTTACACTAATCGAGTTGACCATGAACTCCTATGTGTACCAAAGTTTTCTAGTGAGTGAGGCCATCTGTGTGACAGCTAAAGCTTGGCAGAAATTGGGTCAGAAAACAGAACACTGATTCCAAGCACACCAGCAAATCTACAACAGAATTGTTGAAAAAGAAAAGCATCAAGGTGTTGTAATGGCCCAGTCAAAGTCTAGATCTCAACTTTATTGAAACACTGTGGTGGCACCTGCAAACCCTAAATGAATGCCCAAACCCCTTTAATGAACTTAAGCAATATTGTTAAGAAAAGCTGGCCAAATTTCCTCCACAATAACTTGAAAGACTGATAATGTCATCCAGAAAATGACGACAAAGATATTGTTGGTAAAGGGGCTTTTACAAGCTACTGGATCATAGGGTGTTATTCACACATGGCTTCTCTATGTTTGTTAAACATTCACCCAGTGAAATCTGTTCTGTGTTGTTTTAAAATTAGAACAATTAGAAAATTTAGAACCTGCTAGGGAGCAGATGACTTTTATTGCTATGTTCTGATATGTAAAGCCTTTTTCTCATGATGGTATAGCAGGGTGAGAGCCAATCCACAGATTACAGGCCGGCTTTTGGTTTTATATTATGCAGCATTCTTTTGTTGGTTGTAAAAAGGGTAAAATAATGGCCGCCATAACTTTAAAACTTAAGGTGATCTTGCTGTGGCGTTGTGTGCTGCTCCCCTGGTCTTTCTTCCACCGATGTGTGAGCACAATTATGAGGAGAAGATACATGGTTGGCTGTTTCCATTTGCTCTTATTCATAATTTCTGAAAAAGCAGACACAAATATCCCTGAAATGCGTAGTATCTAATATCATAAAACCATGGACATATATATTCCTGATTTTCAGATTTATGTACATTGATGTGATTGTTTGGACTTTTTGTACTTTGTTTTTAAAGATTTTTTTTTAAATAAAGTTTGCTGACATTTTTTAATGTATATTGATGATGTGTGATGCCTTAAAAATCCCATCAAACGTTGGGTTAATACATACATATGTTTTTATTAGGATGTGACATCAATTATTGATCATTATGGAAATAGAAAAAAATGTTATTACCAAATGAATGTACATAAGTGTAAGTGAGGGAGGCAGACAGAACTGGTAACAGATTGCTATGTTTATCATCAAATATAATGTAAGAAGTTAGTAGACAGAAAAGCATTAGGGTTAGTACGTTAGCTGCCATTCTCTGATCCCAATGCTAGATTTTTGCAGCTTGGGAGGCGAGGGAATTTCAACTCCCATCTGAGGATTCTCACATAAATGTTTAAAATTTAAGAGATTTTTCTCATAACACATTAATAATTACCATTTTCCATTCTCTTCTGCAGTGTGTACAGGTCATGGAGGACGGGTTTATCTATGCTGAGCTGGAAGAATGTACATGACACCATTTTCAAATAATGCTGGAAAAAAAGAACCTGTTACCTAAAAATACTAATTAGACCAATGGTGACTCTGGGAAAATTGTGCAAAATTAAATTTGAAAGCTAACCTTTTTTTCTGTGTGTAGATAAGTACATATTTATATTTTATATTCCAACTGCAATAGTTAGTGGAACTCTTTTCTTATACTCTCTTGTATACTATTATTCTTTCTTTTTCTTCCCTCCCTTTGAAAACCAGTTTTGTTATCTGCTCAATAATACCACAAACAATAATCAGTGGGGATCCTTTTTATTGGGGTAACGTATGATGAAAGTGAACATAAAGCAGTCTAAAAATATGTACCTGCAAATAAAAGAATAAATAAAGATGCAATTATAGTAGTATGTTCATTATCTTTTGTATACCTAAGTATGTCATTTCTAAATTTCACAGAATATAAAATGTAATTTTTAAATGAAGGAAATAAATTGCTCCAGAAAAAAAAAACAACATGATGTATCTACAATTCTTTAAAAAAAAACTCTTGATATCACTCTTTGTTTGCAGGAGTTTACATTCTAAGTTCCCAAGAGCTCCACTGTACAGAGACTGATAGGACTAGCTCAGTGTTCTCTGTACAGCTAATAGTGTGTGACTGTGGGGGGACATTAGAGTGTCAGCTCCTCTGTACAGAGACTGATGGGACTGGCTCAGTAATCCCTGTACAGCACTGCAGTATCCCCCCCCTCTTTTTTGGTATGTAGTTTATTTATTTATTTCAAATGTATCCAAAAAACACATGGACATCTACAACCCCACAGTTGTGTGCAATGCAGAAGCTGTAGGCATGGAGGCTGGCAGAATATTATCTCTTGTGTATGACATTATTGTATTTCCTGACAATAACTAGAATGGCAATGTAATAGAACGTCAACAAAACAGAACAGATTTTTTTCTTTGTTTCTAGGGTGTGAAAATATGGATTTTTCAAAACTGCCAAAAATCAGTGATGAGGAGCAAGAAAGCATGCTGGGATTTGTCCATGGGGTCTCTGGACCAGGTATCATCAATAATAAATAATTAATAATATTCTCTACATGGCAATTTTCAAAATCTGTAGTCATGTTAATAATTACCATGCTATACTATTATGTGGTTCGGTGGGTAGCATTCTTTCCTTTGCAGTAATAGGGTCCCAGGTTTAATCTTGCACCAAACACTATTTGCATGGAGATTGTATTTTCTCTCCGTTCAGTTGGGTAAATGGCTTCTCTTCAACATTGCCATCAGACTGTGCTGGTGGCATATAAATATAGTAGGGACGTTAGATTCTGAGATTTGAGGGGCAGTTGAAGAACGGACCTGTATGGACCATAAAGCACTGTCTAAATTGGCACTAGATAAAAGTTAAAGCAGAACCCACCTGTCCCTGTTACCTCCCAGAATGCTGCCATCTTCTTTATTCTCCATTCCATGTCTTTGGCCATCATGATTGGCCAGGTCAGCATGACATAATTCCAAGCAAGACATGCAGAAGTTCATTAATTCCTAGCCTGCCTGATAATGGAAAATAAAAGTGAAAATGTATTGTATAATTAAATAATTAATTTGTAAAAACAATTAAAATGGCCATTAAAATGAAGAATTTTCTAGTAGGCTGTAAATACACACAGAACTTAGAATTTGACATTTGTGTCCTGCACTTCTTGCCAAATTGGGTGTATATCACAGCCTGAAAAGTTTGGATGTCCTATGCACAGGTCAGACAGTGACTCAATGTCTTTACTTACAGTTGTCACCGCAGCACAGATGGCAGGGGCTGCCATGTACGAGCTGGTTCGAGTTGGCCATTCAGAACTAGTGGGTGAGATTATCCGGCTTGAGGGAGACTTGGCCACTATTCAAGTATATGAAGAGACCTGTATCCTTTTATCTGATTAAGAGGTGACACTTTGTACAAATCTCACCCCAAAGTGAACATTCTGGGGTGACATGCTATGTACATATTTACCAATGTTAGTATTTGGGGTTTACTTGTGTATGTATTTCATCTGATAAAATTCAAATGATACTTTCTGCAAATATATTATCACATTTTAAGGATTGGGATATAGCCCCAAATAAATACTTCATCCCACTGTGACAGTTTTGGGGAACACTCTGTATATATCTCACCCAAAATGACAATTTGGGTTTGACCCTTTGTACATATCTAACTCTGATTGGATAAAAACAGGGTAAGGAGATTGAACAAAAGAGAGAATAAAATCACATAATAAAATGTTTCTGTGCTTGGTAACAGAAAACAGAAGCCATGGTGCTGCACCTGACTATTCACACATGACAAAATAAAAAAAAAACATGTATGGTTCTGTTACAACACTGTTTGCTACAGCAGAGAATGTAGAAACCTCACAAAATTTCCTCCCTGCTAGGAAAGTAAGCCCATGGCCCTGCACTCTTAAATCTGAGGACGAAAGAATGTCAGCAGCCCTTGTGCAGTTAGTGTTCAGGGGGATATATCTACAGATACAGCAAGCGAACCAAATTTGTGAAATGCGCAGATATTTTTCTTTTCCTTAGTGTAATACACCTAGCTGGTGTGTCGGTGGGAGATCCGGTGATGCGAACTGGAAAACCTCTCTCTGTAGAGTTGGGTCCTGGCATTATGGGAAACATCTTTGATGGGATCCAACGTCCTTTGAAGGATATTTCAGACTTGACAAAAAGTATTTACATCCCACGTGGTATTAATATCAATGCTTTGTCGAGAGATATTAAGTGGGAATTTATTCCAGACAAAAGCATCCGGGTAAGTGCAAAAAAAATCAGTGAGTTGTATTTTACCTGTGTCTGCCAGAAGTTGGTCTTGATGTCTACCAGGAGTTAGTTACATAGTAGGTTAGGTCGAAAAAAGTCCATCAAGTTCAACCACTAGGGAAATAAACATATTTAATCCCAAACTCTATATCATTTATAAAGATGTTACACAGTAAAGGTCCCAACACTGAACCCTGGGGTACACCACTAATACCCTTACACCATTCAGAGTATGAATCATTAATTACAACTCTCTGGATGTGATCTTTAAGCCAGTTCTCTATCCATTTACAGATTGACTTTTCTAAACCTATCAACCCTAACTTGCATGTTAACCGTCTGTGGGGTACAGTGTCAAATGTTTTAGCAAATGCCAAGTACACAATATCAACTGCTACTCCACTGTCTACCTGTTTACTTCCTCATAAAAAGAGAGTAAATTTGTTTGACAACTTCTGTCCTTCTTGAAGCCATGCTGACTATCACCTATAATATTATTTTCTAGCAAAAACTCCTCTATGTGGTTCTTTATCAAACTCTCTAAGACCTTTCCAACTATGGACGTTAAACTAACGGGTATGTAGTTACCTGATAACATCTTTGCTCCATTTTTGAAGATAGGAACCACATTGGCCTTACGCCAATCCATCGGTAACTTGCCAGTGACTAAAGAGTCTCTAAAAATCAGAAATAATGGCTTTGAAATAACTGAGCTCAGCTCTTTGAGGACACGTGGATGTAATCCATCAGGTCCTGGTGCTTTGTCAACTATAATTTTTCCAAACTGTTTCTCAATCATATCAATTCTGAGCCCTTGTGAATCATTTAAGGCATTGACATTGCTATTATGAATTTAGACTTGAGCTCTGCCATTTTCCTTCGTGTACACAGAGCTAAAAAAAGTGTTTAGTAAATCTGCCTTGTCTTTATCCCCAGTTACCAACCCAGATATATTCTTTATGGGGCCTACATGCTCAGATCTGATCTGTTTACTATTAATATATTTGAAAAATTTTGGGGGGTTTGCCTTACTTTCCTTTGCAGTCTTTCATTTTGAAGTTTTGCACATTTTATCTCCTTTTTACATCTTTTGTTATATTCTTTATAGGTTTCAGATGATAAAGGTGATCCTTCATTTTTATATTTTTGGAATGCCCTTTTCTTGTTCCTTATGGCTTTTTTAACATCAGCTGTGAGCCACATAGGTTTTAATTTTAGCCTCTTAAACTTATTACCCATTGGAATATATTTTTCAGTTTGCTTTTGAAGAACAGACTTGAAACATTCCCATTTCTGTTCTGTGTTCCTTGAGGACAATATTGTCTCCCAGTCTAAGTCACAGAGAGCCGCTCTTAATAATGGAAAATTTGTTCTGTTAAAATTAAATAGTTTTCTCTTTCCTGTTTTTGCTTCCTGTTTACAGCTTACATTAAATTAAATCATGGTGGGGTGTGTCTCCAAGAATTGGTCGTTGTATCTACCAGGAGTTGGTGGGGGTGTCTACCAAGAGTTCGTGGTTGTGTGTACCTGAAGTTGGCTGGGTGTCTCTACAAGGCGTTTATCGTTGGATCTACCAGGAGTTGGTGGGGTGTGTCTACCAGGAGTTGGTCGTTGTGTCTACCAGGAATCAGTGGGCGAGTCTACAAGGATTTGGTGGGATGTGTCTACCAAGAGTTGGACGGTGTGTCTACCACTAGGTGGTCTTTGTGTCTACCAGGAGTTAGTTGTTGTGTCTACCAGGAGTTGGTGGGTGTGTCTACCAGGAGTTGGTGGGGTGTCTCTACAAGGAGTTTGTTGTTGGGTCTACCAGGAGTTGGTGGGGTGTCTCTACAAGGAGTTTGTCGTTGGGTCTACCAGGAGTTGGTCGGTGTGTCTGCTAGGAGTTGGTCCTTGTGTCTACCAATAGTTGGTGGGGATGTCCACCTAGAGTTGGTCATTAGGTCTACCAGAAGTTGGTGGAGTGTGTCTACAAAGAGACGGTCACTGTGTCCACCAGGAGTTGATACCTGTGTCCACCAGGAGTTGGTGGGGGTGACTACCAAGAGTTGGTCATTAGGTCTACCAGGGGTTGGTGGAGTGTGTCTACCAAGAGACGGTCACTGTGTCTACCAGGAGTTGGTCTCTGTGTCTACCAGGAGTTGGTTGTTGTGTCTAACAGGAGTTGGTGGGGTGTGTCTTCCAAGTGTTGGTTGTTGTTTCTATCAGGGGTTAGTACCAGGAGTTGGTGGGGGTGTCTACTAGGAGTTGGTGGGGATGTCTAACAGGAGTTGGTGGGTGTGTCTTCCAAGAGTTGGTTGAGGTGTTTACCAGGAGATGGTGGGGTGTGTCTACCAGAAGTTGGTCAGTGTGTCTAACAACAATTGGTGGAGGTGTCTACCAAGACTTAGTCGGTGTTTCTACCAGGAGTTGGTGGGGGTGTCTAGAAGGGGTGGGTAGAGTGTGTCTACCAGGAGGGGTACAGTGTGTCTACCAGGAGTTGGTCGTTGTGTCTACCAGGAGTTGGTGGGGGTGTCTACCAGGAATTGGTGCGGGTGTCTACCAAGAGTTGATTGAGGTGTTTACCAGGAGATGGTGGGGTGGGTCTACAAGGAGTTGGTCAGTGTGTCTAACAACAATTGGTGGAGGTGTCTACCAGGAGTTGGTGGGGGTGTCTAAAAGAGGTGGGTAGGGTGTGTCTACCAGGAGGGGTACAGTGTGTCTACCAGGAGTTGAAGGGTGTGTCTACCAGGAGGGGATAGGGTGTGTTTACCAGGAGTGGGTGGAGCGTGTCTATCAGGTGAGGGTGGGGTGTCTACTAGAGGTGAGTATGGTTAGTCTATCAGGAGTTGTTGGTATGTGTCTACCAGGAGTGGATGAGGGTGTCTACAAAGAGTTGGTGGAGTGTATCTACCAAGAATCATTGGGAGTATGTTTACGAGGAGTGGGTAATTTATCACTCTGTATCTTTCAGTTTTATTTTGCATAGTTAAAAGTTCATTTACCTACATAGTGTCAGTATTATTTGGGAGAAAATAAAAGTATCTGAAGGAAAGAATTTTATTTCTAATTTGCTTAGTTGGTAGTTCCCCAGACATTACTGTTGCAGGAGTTGGTGGGGGTGTGTCTTCCAAGAGTTGGTTGTTGTGTCTACCAGGAGTTGGTCGGGGTGTCTAACAGGAGTTGGTGGGGTGTGTCTTCCAAGAGTTGGTCGTTGTGTCTACCAGGAGTTGGTCAGGGTGTCTAACAGGAGTTGGTGGGGTGTGTCTACTGTGGTTTATCACTGGGGGTTGCTCATGGTAACGGGATACTTACAGGGCAGATAATAGGCAGCAGACTCCAAAAGTCCAAAATAACAGCAGTATTTACTTTTTTAGCCAAGTGTTACTGCACACTCCAAAACTTTACAACAAAACAATAAACAGTAGCCCGGCTGGGCCTCTGGCTACCTCACTTATGTGCCCTCTCTTATTAACACACACTAAATCAACACTGTTTCATTCACAGTTCCAATCTGGTTATACCGGCTGGCTTTCCTGGAGCTCTGTCCCCTCTCATGGGGCCTGGAACCCACTCTGGCTCCCTTCTCCTGCCTGGGACCCTCTGGCTGCCTGTCACGGATAACAGGGAAGGGAGAGAAACAGAAAGGTTATACTCAGTACTAGGCCTCCAATGACTGGGGAAAAGGGAATGGTCACCCCTTGCAGACACCCTAATCTAGCCCTAACTCCTAACAGTATGAGTATCCCCTGATGGTGAGAATACTCATACACAGGAACCTAGGCCCTACTAGCCCTATATAGCCCTAGGAGTAATGACTGGCTTGAGACTGCTGGTTCCTTCCCTTATGAAAGACCCAGTGTCTCCCTGAGGCCTAGTAAACAACTAAATAACCACAAAACACCAAAAGTAATTCAACTTATCTTAATAGCAGATATATAAACATGAACTCAGGATGGCACAACACTCCAGCGCTTCACATCCCAGCAGTGAATATCAACCGCACAGCATGAAGTGTGAGGCCAGACTAAATGGAGGAGCAGTAATGACCACCAGCCGCACCTGATACAAGGTGTGTGGTCATTACAAACAACAACACAGAAACAAGTAAAAACAAAGAGACCGTCAGATAACCTCACATGCAGCTTGTCTGACAGATCCTCTAATTTCAGTCACGGAAGGGACCGTGACACTGCCTTTTCAGCCTGGAACCCTCTGGCAGCCTTCTCAGCCTGGAACCCTCTGGCAACCCTCTGGCAGCCTTCTCAGCCTGGAACCCTCTGGCAGCTTTCTCAGCCTCTGACTGCTCACTTCAGCCTCTGACTGATCACAATTCAGCCTGCCACACACTGGCTGATCATCTCCTATTACTTGCACCTGAGTGCAGGTGGATATATCCAAAATCAGGGTTGGGCCAAGGAACCAACCCTTTCACTCCCTTGGCTGGCTCCAGGGCCCTGGTTTTCCTTCCTAAAAACCTAAACACACGTACTTATTATCTATTCCCTGGAGCCTTTATAACACTTTACCTGACATTTTTGGGACACTGTCACACTACCAAGAGTTGATCAGTGTGTCTACCAGGAGTTGATCAGTGGGTCTATCAGGAGTTGGGCATGGTGTCTCCTAAGAGTTGGTTGGGTGTGTCAAACAGACGTTAGTGGGGTGTGTATTCCAAGAGTTTGTTGTTGTGTCTACCAAGAGTTGGTGGGTTGTGTGTCTACCAAGAGTTTGTTGTTGTGTCTACCAAGAGTTGGTGGGGTGTGTCGGTTTTATTTTGCATAGTTAAAGGCTTATTTACCTACATAGTGTCAGTATTAATTGGGAGTAAATAAAAGTATCTGTAGGAAAGAATTCTATTTCTAATTTGCTTAGTTAGTAGTTCCCCAGACATTACTGTAATCATAATTAGGTAATCATCATTTTATTTCTGTAAATATATAAGTAAATTATAAATCAGGGATGGGTAATATAACCTTTAAGAATTTTTCTTCTGCAGACTGGTAGTCATGTTACTGGAGGGGATATCTATGGGATTGTCACAGAGAATTCTCTAATTAAACACAAAATTATGGTGCCCCCCCGAAGTTGTGGAACTGTTACTTACATCGCTCCCCCTGGAAACTATGATATATCGGTGAGTTAATATGGAAAGTCATTGCTTTAGAATGTCCTCTGTCTAATGTCCTTAGGTTGGCCACGTTCACATTATCATTGTGTCTTCTCTAGGATGTGGTTCTAGAATTGGACTTTGAAGGTATTAAAGAGAAGCTAACCATGGTACAGGTGTGGCCAGTGCGACAGATTCGGCCAACTGCTGAGAAGCTTCCAGCCAACTACCCACTGCTCACCGGACAGAGAGTTTTGGACGCTCTTTTCCCGTATGTCCATTAACAGATTTATTAAAGCTTATTAACCATTGTTTTGCCATACAATTCTGACCTAAAACCAAAATTATAAGCTATATAAATGTGTGATTCATAAAAATTTAACAACAGAGTAAATTATACAAACCTGTCCAATCTTATTTGTCCAGGCAGGAGGAAAGAATTAGATTGGCTGACACTGACAGCTCTACCAGTCCAAATTATAAGAAGAAAAAAACTCTAACAATGCCTAAGCGGATCAGCTGTTAAAAGTCTTCCTTTCTTGGGTGCGAATGCAGAATTATCAGTGATGGGCTGGATATTTTTTGCACCATCTGTCCTATTTAGAAGACAGTTAGCTGCAAGAGCTCCATACAAAGAGTGGTTCAGCCTTTGTACAACTCCATTTGCCACCTAAATATGAAGAGACACAACTCATTGTTTGACCTTTCAGATTGATGTGAATATTCTGTGTTCCATCTTTCATCAGATGTAACTATTTTCTTTTTAGATGTGTTCAAGGTGGAACCACAGCAATCCCGGGAGCCTTTGGTTGTGGGAAGACTGTGATCTCTCAAGCCTTATCCAAGTACTCTAACAGTGATATCATAGTTTATGTGGGCTGTGGAGAGAGAGGTAATGAGATGTCTGAGGTGCTGAGAGACTTTCCGGAGGTGAGATGTTTATAAGACAACTAGTAACTAAAGCCTAATGACAACCCTCAGTCCCTCTGATAGATAATGTTTACTCATTCTAAATATTCAATATTAATCAGCTTACAATGGAGGTGGATGGAAAAACTGAGACAATCATGAAAAGGACAACTCTGGTGGCAAACACATCCAACATGCCAGTGGCAGCTAGGGAGGCCTCAATCTACACAGGTGAGCTGATGTCGTATATCTGTCTATGTTGTATACTGACTAAAGCTGTCCAGTAATATATTTAATTGTTTTCCTTCTTTATGTCTCTGTACTGATGACTGTATTTCCAACCCCTTTCCTAGCAACACTACTTACCATTTTTAGACATAGGTGAGGCATCATACCCATTATTAGACTTGTGTCAGAAGCCAGGAGGGTTTTTATCACATTAAAATGTGGGGTGGATTCAAAATAATAAATTGCTATAGCATTAGACAATAGCTCTCCTATCTCATTGCAAGTGAGTTACCCATATTCAAATGGGACTGAAGAATGTTCTCTTTCCAAAAGGAATCACACTGTCTGAGTATTTCCGAGATATGGGTTATAACGTCAGTATGATGGCTGATTCCACTTCACGGTGGGCTGAAGCGCTGCGAGAAATCTCAGGACGTTTGGCAGAAATGCCAGCTGGTAAGAATTATTTTTAAATTCAAGACAATGAGTTTTGGCAAAATGACTGCAGTAGTTTGTGTCTCTGCTGCTCCCATAATAGGGAGACTATCCCTTGTAGTTTGTGTCTGCTCCTCCAATAGTTGGGAGATTTCCCCCAGTATTTTGTGTCTCTGCCCCTCCCACAATGGGGAGATTTCCCCCTGTAGTTTGTGTCTCTGCCCCTCCCACAATGGGGAGATTTCCCCCTGTAGTTTGTGTTCCTGTCCCTCCCACAATAGGGAGATTTCTTCACAATGTTCTACTGGATAATTATCTCAAAGTTCATTACATGTCTGGCCTCATTCTCATGTGATTTTTGGAAATGATTTGTGTTACAGATAGTGGTTACCCAGCGTACCTTGGTGCCCGTTTGGCTTCCTTTTATGAGCGGGCAGGAAGAGTCCGGTGTCTGGGAAGTCCTAGCAGAGAAGGAAGTGTCAGCATTGTTGGAGCGTGAGTGGATAAATCTGCACAAGAGCCAAATTTCATTATCTGTAATAACTGCTTAGGATTTAAATCTGGCGCCAGGCTGTGGCTATTCTGGAATGATATATACATAGGGAGTAGGAAATGGGCTTTAAAGCAGAAACAAATGTCCTGCATTCCTTCCACCTGTAGGATGCCAGAATAGGGTCCTGGCAGAGCAGAGGTGCGAGAGATATTCATACCATTTTCATACAGATATTCATACATGAATAAGGCAGCTTTTCTATGTATACACCTGTACAAAGGTCACTATAAAATAGGTATCATAATATTAAAGTGCATGCTACATCCACATGTACAGTATTTGTTTAGCTTCAATCATTTTTGGGATTATGAGTGTGGTTCAGTACATTATGTATGATGCTTTCATTAGACCTCATTACCTTGTTATTGTATAACTATATGTAAATGGGTTACTATTTAATAGTTTAAGACTTTGCTTCTTTTCTATCATTTCTCATTACAGTGTGTCCCCACCTGGCGGTGACTTCTCTGATCCGGTCACATCAGCCACCCTGGGTATTGTGCAGGTAGGCATCCATTGCATTTAGCATTGAAGACATTGACAGAAGGGGAAACCAATTAGACTGGACAAGGAGCAGTAATACTGGTAAAGCTGGATACACATACCACAAAGGACGTCCAGTATGAAATCCAAGCCTAGCCCATGTCATTGGTTAAGCATTAGTCTGCAATTCATCATTCACCATACTAAGTACTTACAGATATGTGTGATGTTCATAGGCAGTGTTTAGTACTATACACAATATTTAGCCTAATACATAACAGTGTGTGTTACAATGGAAGATATACATTATACATTTTTGTTCTTCTAAAGGTGTTCTGGGGTCTGGACAAGAAATTGGCCCAAAGGAAACATTTTCCATCTGTGAATTGGCTCATCAGTTACAGCAAGTACATGAGGGCATTGGATGAATATTATGAGAGAAACTTTACAGAGTTGGTACCACTCCGAACTAAAGCGAAAGAGATCCTTCAGGAGGAAGAAGACCTAGCTGAGATTGTCCAGCTGGTGGGAAAGGTGAGGCCATGATAACACCACCTTCTCAGGGAGTTTAGCAGGTTAGGTCCAGGCTGTGGTAGGTATACAGCATTGGCTATATTATTATTATATATCCATATAAGTATACATGTATTATGAATATATATATTATGTTATATATAAATATAGGTATACATATATTAGCTATACAGGTAACTTATGTACAATGTCATACAGGCCTTTTGTCTTTATTCTCCAACCATGCTGCGTAATAAATTATTACCATGAAGTTTAATTGTAAGGAAATCATGAAATGAAACAGAAGCTGTCAGCATAAAGATATCCCTGTGATAGGTTTTAACATTTCTGTTGAATCTAGCAGTGTCCATTTTCATGTAAACATTGTTATTATGTACAATGTTATTTATTTATGCACAAATAAAAAATCATTTCCTTGTGATGTTCAGCACTAAGTAACTGAATGGGGATTTACATATCTCTGAAATAAACCAATTGTCTATGTCTTGTAGGCCTCACTGGCAGAAGCAGATAAAATCACCTTAGAAGTTGCCAAACTGATAAAAGATGATTTTCTCCAGCAGAATGGTTACTCCGCCTATGACAGGTACTAACTGCTTTTTATCACCCTTTTATGCTCAAATGGCAAATTATGGCTTTCTTTCTATCCAATAAGGCCTAAAGATCAACTAATCAGACTTTTCCTGCTCTATGTGTGAACAAAATGTGATGAAGTCTGCAATATTTGTCCACAACAGATTGGACCGCCATAAACACAGCTTTTCCCTTTATTTTTTTACAGATTTTGTCCTTTTTACAAGACAGTGGGTATGCTGCAGAACATGATCGCTTTCTATGACATGGCACGACATGCAGTGGAAGCCACAGCTCAGGCAGAAAATAAAATAACTTGGGCTGTAATTCGCGAACATCTCGGTGATATCATGTACAAACTTAGCTCCATGAAATTTAAGGTAAATGTTTAGTCATGCTGGAGCTTCTGAAAACTGCAATGTACACATTTATTACCCATTAGGGTGAATCTTCCCAGGTACAAAAGTTAGGGTGCCTTTCGTAGGCATTAGGATAGGGATAGTTCTTTCAAATATTTGATTTAGAAGGGTTTTTCTCCCATATGATACATTTATAGTTTTCCAAATACTTGTCATTATGGCCAGCATTACTGTGAATCTTCCATGTCCTTGAGTTTCCATTAAGATACATTTTCAGCATTCTATACTTGAAATTAGGGTGGATGTTCCATAATCTGGGATTAGAGTTAGGAAGAATACTAAACATTTTAGAGTTATAATCATTTTTGTTCCAGGATTAGATTTATCATGGTTTCTTAATATTTTAAGGTCAGACTTAAGATAGATCTTCCAGGTTCTAGGTGTTAGGATGGATCTTCCATGATGCAGGTTAGAGCTTGGATGCCTATGCTCTCAGTTTGCATTCAGGGAGATATCACAGACGTTAGTTGAAGAACCACCTAACAATAATTTGAGACATTTGCACAATTCTGTACGATTCTATCCTTCTTTGTTAGATCATTGGACTAATAGTGAATCTCCAAGTTATGATCCTTCGTGAAAAGAAACAACATACAAAGCCTTAAATCCAAATAATTGTAATCATAAAAAAATCACATTCCAACCTCTAATTTTACATCCTAATAAATGAGAACATAAAAGGCTTATTTGTAATAAGGCCTTATACTAAAGCTAATCAGTTTCTGAGGTAGCGGAGGGGGTCCAAGACTCAGTTCTGGGAAAGTGAGATAAATATAATATATCTATATATTTGAAATGAGAAATAATAAAGCTGCAGGTATTTCATATGACATTTGATCTGGTATTTCTTCCTTCCCAGGATCCAGTAAAGGATGGGGAAGCCAAAATTAAAGCTGACTATGCGCAACTGTATGAAGAGATGCAGACAGCATTCCGCAGCCTAGAAGACTAAGTGTGCCGTGCCCAGGAGGTGCACAGGGACCCGATGTACAGAATTTTTATTTGTGAAGAAAAGCTTCCATAGAACTGACCTTCTATAAACACTGAATATCAGTGCAGAGATTATAATGATTATATTCTATGCCACAATAGTCACTTAGCTGATGAACAGAACAAACAGCCAATCACAAGTAAAGATCTCTGTAAGGATTGAGGGTAACTTTACAAATCTGCTGAACGGATTGAACCATTGCCTATCAATGTCAAAAAAATAATGTCAGCATAACATACAGAAAATTAAATTATTTTTGTATAGATTTAAAATGTAAAAATTAAAGGAAAATTTCCAGGACAAAAAGTTTTTGCAATGAATGCTAAAATTAGCCAGGACTATCCCTAAAAATCAGGAACAACTGTTATATGGTACCAGTAATGCAATATATGCTTCACACACATTATCATGTTCTCTATACAATTCATACTATACTATAGACATCATACACTAAATAACAGTGGTGAACAACCTACCTAAAAAAAGGGGCCCTCAAGTGTGGTATCAGCAAAGGTCAGTAAATAAAAACTAGCAGAGGCTACAGGCATGGAACAGCTGATGGCCACAAGCAATTGTCATGCTACAAAAAATGGTCAGGGGGTAGATTTAAGGAAGATTATGTGGGACTTCGATCTGTCTGTATCTGTCTGTCATTGTACAGCACTGCAGAATATGTTGGTGCTTTATAAATACAGTTTAATAATAAGATCACATTATCAGTGCTCTCTAACACACTGTATAATAAGCATTGTCTCAGGTCCGCTTTGCTTGGTGTTAGTGGACAGTCCCAGATATGTTTGTGCCAGCTTGCTGATTCTGGTAACAATGTCACACAGCATCCTGGAATCAGCAAAAGTCAAAGCCATGAGAAGCGCAAACATCCAGAGAGTTCCACATTATCAGCATTGTACCTGGCATTACAAAGAATGGAAGGGGGAGTCTTTATAAAGCAGAACCCCCTCCCTGGGATAACAAGCTGGAGGTCTTTCTCATTAGGTGGCCGTCAGCGATGGCTACTCGGAAATAAGGTATGTCCTGTGCACTTACACACCATCAGATTCACGCTGTGCTCATTCTAAAAGGGCACTTACAGAATACAAGGAAATCTTTTCACTTTACATTATTGTTTTTTTATTATCTTTTCCCAAAATGACAAATGGTTTAACCTCATATTACAGCATAAAGCATAATTCACTGCATGTGAAAAGATTTAAATGACTCCCTCTGATACCACAAAACTAGAAAGTTATATATACACAAAATTGTATAACATTCTTATGGGAAAATATGTACAGTGTGAATAAATTGGTCAAATCTTGGGTGAAACTATTTAGAAATAAATTCCCTAATACCATGTTGGTAAACAAAAAAAAAGGGTTTAGGGGGCTAATAGTGGGCACGGTTGTGAAACATGGGGATACAAACATTTATTGTTGCTAGTGACTGGCATACAGGGGCCACATTATAGCAATGTGGACCCCAAAACAGCAGTGACTTATGCTTCTTTCACATGCTAGATAAAAGAAGTTATGAAGAAACTATTCACGATGATTGGGGGTTCTTGACGCACATATTTTCATGCATGCAGCAATGATACACTTGTTCACAGAGTTTAGCAAACCACTGTGCGATATCATTGGGCCTGATTTAAGGCTGGAGAAGATACATTTTCATCAGTGAACCTGGGTTATCCAGCAAAACTGGAATGGATTTCTGGAATGAAATTGAAGCCATTTTCTATTTGTTAGCAATTGTTTTCAATCCTGGACCTGATCCATTCCTGGTTTACTGGATCACCCAGGTTCACTGATGAAAGTGTATCTTCTCCAGCCTTAGAGAGCTTTACGAAATCAGACCATTGTGTAAAATAATTGCCAGCTACACGTGTGGCCCTGTTTATGAATGTTCACTGCCTAGAGGCATCTGTAAAAACGCTTGAGGGTGATTGATGATTATCTGTCAGCTGATTCCTAATGGACTATTATCTGACAGTAGGTCAGAAGTGAAGGTTGGACAAATAATAATTATGATGTCAATATATGAGCTACTAAAATAATGTACAATATGTAGTCAGTAATATAGAAGTAAATGTTTGTATACCAAATGCCTACTATGCTGGCAAACAAAGGACACGTGTGACAATATTCAGCAAAACAGACAACAACACATGGAACAAATGTATATCTAATTATTAGATATTAATATGTAATCAATAAACCCACAATTACCACAAGAGACAGTTATATAGGAACAATATACTGTATGTCCTCCCCAATCTGCAGAAAAAAGCTTTATTCCTCTTCCCCGGCAATTATTCCCCAATAACTCCATCCATTGTAGAAGTCACCCACACTTTTATTCAGACTTCCTCCCAGGCTTTACCTGTGTCATATAACATTTAAGAGCCAAAGAAGCCTGAAAATCTTTTCTCCTAAAAGTCAGCCGTGCTCTTTCCTTAGGTCTGATAGGGCTGCCTGGCACCACAATATGGGAGTCATTTCAGAGCTGCAATGTGACCGCTAGATATATAGGAATCCCTAGAATGTGCAGGACAAGCTGTTAACTAGGACAACCCCAGGAGCTGCAATGTGACCGCTAGATATATAGGAATCCCTATAATGTGCAGGACAGGCTGTTAACCAGGACAACCCCCAGCAGGATTTACCCAAGGACGACAACGAAGTAAGACAAGGAAGATCAGCTTAGTTTGCGTCTATTTTGAGTGCACTGGTTGCAGATGGTTCAGGAACGTAGCAGGGGGCCCATTACCTTGGCATCAAGAATACATCTGGAAGCATGAAATTATTATTTATTGTTATTATTATTATTATTGTTATTATTAATAAACAGGATTTATATAGCACCAACATATTATGCAGCACTGTACATTAAATAGGGATTGCAAATGACAGACTAATACAGACAGTGATACAGGAGG
>NC_092869.1:34755-52876 GCF_032062135.1 Pyxicephalus adspersus
AATTGTAGAGAAGAGGTTGCGTGGGTTGGAGGCTTGAGAGGAAATGACTGCGGAGAAATAATTTTGCTTGGTGACAGTGAGCTCCATGGTAAAGCTTTGTAGCTGGGCTTTGTAGTCCATGAAGTCAGCGTTGGGGTGAGATTTTCTCCACTTGCACTCAGCTGCGTGAATAGTGTGTTTGGTGTGATTGTTGTGCCAGGGTCGGGGGTAGTGGAAGGTGGCAGGGGCAACATTATACAGAGCCAAGGAAAGAGAGTGGTAACATGGGGAGGTGGTTTTTGTAGTACATTTGGTAGTAGTGATATTTGTTGAAAATTGGCCTTTCTAACTCCAGAAGCACAAGTTAAGGTGGAGTGCAAGTAACACTGGAAATGCTTTTTTTCCCAAGTAAGCAGCCTATTGTGATAAAGTATTATTTTAAAATGAGAATCAAATGTGTAATTCATTATTTCTCATCTTACAGAAGGCAGACAGGTAGTAGCACAGCTCCTCTGAAAATGTACACCTTGATGGGAGGCGGTCTGCTCTGCGCAGTCTCTGGATTGGTTCTGCTCATAGTTGCCACAGCGACTGATTTTTGGATGCAGTATCGATACTCAGGTAGTCTGAGTAACCAGGGTCTATGGAGGTTTTGTGTGGCAGGAAAATGCCATGCTCATACCATTACTGTTGGTAAGTACCACAAGTCTGATGTATATTTACAGTATGCTTTAATGGCATGAAAGTTTGTCTTCTATTGTATAAACTTTCACATTCAGATTCACTGCTGCCCGAATAACCTATTTCCTGCAAAGACTAGCTAAGGACTTATCTGTCTGCATGTGGCCACCCTTTGCGTCTGTGTTAGGACTGCAGCTAGCATCAGCATTAAAGGATCGATGCACTCTTTCCTTTCCTTCCTAAGTAGTTTTGTCATGGTAAGTCTGCTCCAGTAAGATCTTCCCTGTCTCCCCACCTTTACAATACCCTGCAAATACTATTCACTTTATAGTACGCCCATACACAGCCCCAATCTGTCCAGCAAACAGCATGGTTACAAACTATGGTCAGATTGCTGATGGAGAGCTACAAAAGAAAAGTGCATTAAAAATAAACCTTTCATTTATATGTGCAAGACTTGAGGTCATGAAATAGAAAAGTTGATTAGGCTCTTTTCATACACTAATTCTCCATTTTTCTGCATTCAGCATTCTGGGATGCCACGCGTGCGTTCATGCTGCTATCTATCCTGTCCAGTTTTGCTGGAATCATCCTGGGCCTCACCGCTTTCTCCAGCGGGGCCAAGTCTGCTAGAACCCGTTCTGCAGGAGTCACATTGCTGGTTGCAGGTAAGTTCTAAGTCGGGAGACTTACCTATAGAGTTAATGTATATAAGTGTTTGCATGAACAGAATTGTATGTGAGAATCTGTGCTATTATATTGAAATATACATACATTTAGAAAACCTGCTTTTGAAAAAAAATAAATATATTTATATTTTATCAAACTGTATTTAGAACATACATAGACATAGCAGCTGTTCCGGCATGGTTTGTATGGTTGTATGATCTACCTTGATGACAGGTATCCACAAGATGTCAGCACACTGGAGGGAGAGAATATGCAGGTTATGTTAGTCACAATAACATGTGGTTACATACATGCTAAAACTTCATACAATATTGTATACCCATTCCATTAGACCAAAATATTGGTTTTAAGTCAGGCACAAAAAATTTACCTATTGGAAGGACACTCTGAACCCCTTTTATTCAGCATAGTCAGCTCATTCTAGGAAATGGATGCCAAGCATTTACAGTACCTGGAAAATTATGGTTGGATGTGGAGAATTTGATATACTGGAGGAAGAAGTCAGGGGCAGTACAAATCTCATTGGTGGGTTTCAGCAGCAGACACTGCAAAAGGTTGGATATTATTAATATTACACAGTATTTATACAGCGCCATCATATTACACAGCGTCATGTCACAATCTTTTAGATATGAACTTGTGAAGCTTTCTTAGAGGTATTAAGCCTTTGCAATAGCCTCCCAGAGTGGGGAAATGTGAAAAGATACAGACCTGAAAGAAAGGTGGAAATCTGATAATTCTATGCTCACTATGAAGCCAGCCAATATTGGCAATAAGAATAGCAATACTAATCTATTACCCATTTCCATAGAACCCCACAAGTCTCTCACAATGTTTGAAAAATAACTTTTCTTTTTATATTGTAGCCACTGAAAAGACTGTCAATGCAATTACACTGCTTGGTGACATCTGCTTGGACATCTAGTTTAGGACATTTTTGATACCCTGGAATGACCCGGTTAGGATTTAGGGCAGTGTATTGTAAGGGAAAGGTAGAAAGTGAAGATCTCCTTGGATGAAGCAGCTATAACAGACTTTCTGCAAATAATAATATAACCTTTATAAGGAATTAACCTGAAAAATGGCAAAGAGCCATGACAATACGTTTATTTGTATACTTTCCTTGAAGTTTGACCAGCACAGAAAATCCTACAGCACAGTTGTCACGGCTAATGAAATACAGCGCACATTGTATACATCTTATACAAAATACTCATTTATAAAGCAGAAGCATGACGCTGCATTAAGATTTATACCCATGTAACTTCAGATTCTAATGACTGTTTATAAATGAAAGCACAGTACTCCTAAACTAATTAAGCCCACAGAGATGTTATGTACAGTCCTCAGTCTATACCCTTCTGAATTTAGAGGTGCAATGTTCATCTTAAATAGCTACAAATGGAGCAGATTCTAGTTTATCCTTATGCTTAGCCCCAAACCACATCCTAATGTAAGAATACAATCACTGTAGCAATGTATTTGGAAATGTCATCGCTGCAGATATATATTTGGCTTGGAGCATGAAAGCAATGTGTGTAAGTACAAAATCCACTCAGAATCTTAGGGTAGTGATAACTGCAAGCTTTGCCTAAAAGAATCAGTCCCATAGGGACCATGAAAGCAGTGTACATACCAATCAATCAAAAGGTCCGGTGGCCAGTAATTGCTAAGTAGGTAGTACATATTATTAAACAGGATTTCTATATAATATGTGAGCAGCAAAGCACAACTAGAACCAGTCACACAAACAGTTCTGTAGCAAGTCCATGGGAGGAGGTAACTACTGAATGGTGTGATATAGCATCTAGACCCCAATTCTAGGTCAGTACTGGAGGGACCTCACAGGGGAAACTTCAAAGTACATTTTTTCATGGACTTTCTAAATTCATTTTATCCAATAATATAGAACATTTCACATTGCATCAATATTCTATCCCATACTGGCAACAACAATGTAAAGTGAAATGTCATAGAATAGGAGTTTATTGAAAGTTATAAAGCTGCATAATAATTAAGCAAAGATTAGGAATCATGATGGCTTGCTGTATCTAGGAGGGGTATTTACTGAATAACCCCTTTGTGGTCACAGCATATCTTCATTTATTTAAGGGTTGAAGGAATATAGATTGCTCACTTAATGGAGTAAAATAATCCTTGGAAGGTGATAATTCACAGTGGAAGATTGAAAGTTTAACATGATATTTGTTTTGCAGCTCTGCCCTCTATATTATACATGTTCACATTGGAAAGCTGTTACATTTAAAGCATAAGTATTATATTGCATCGTATCTGTCCTTTGTGATGTGATGACTGGGAATGTGTTCAGTGTCAGATGGACTATTAGACATAGATGGACTTCACATAAGTGGAAACCAAATTAAAGCTGAACTCCAGTGAATGATTGTAGGCAGTTACACTGTCATATCCTCTGCTTGAATTATTCAGCTCAGCTGATTGAAATTCTCATATATATATATAAACCTCCCTCTAAATTTTACATTAAGGTTCTAGGAACATTACTGACTACCCTTCAATTAGTATTCTGTACTCTGACCACCATGGCATGCTCAATAATTTTTTTTGTTGCCACCTCATTTGTTGCTGATGCCCAAGTGGTCCTAATGTACATACTTTGTGTCACACTTACCTGTTCCTGCGGGCAGTTCTGACGCTGGGCGTGCCTCTGTTTCCAGGCTTTATCAATTCCGCCCACTCCACTGGCCAATCAGAAAATAGCCTCCGGACCAGCCCTGGCTCACACTCAGTGTTCGTGCAACGTGTCTTCATTGGCCCCTAGTTCTATGAGCTAGTTCCTGTCCACCTGTGGCCTTATCCAGTGTTTCCTGTGTCCAGCTCCTGCGCTAACCCCTCGTTGTCCAGTCTGTTTGGTTCCCAGCCAACTTCCCTGTGCTGTACCTGTCTGCCTGTGGATCTCCCTGACTCACCTGTGCCTCCTGTTGCTTCCAGTGTCTGTGTTCCCTGTGCCCGCAGTGGCCCCTGTGTCACTGGTGTCTGTCTCCTGGATCCCTTGCTATTGACCCCTGGCGTGTGACCTGACCTCTCTTGCTTGCTGCCTGCCTCGGCCCCGGTCTTCCTCGTCTTTCCGTCTGCTTTGTAATTTATTACCATGTTTTGCCCACCCTGGTGAGCCCAAGGACCGCCACCTGTCAGTAACCACCGCGCAACATCCTCACCATCAGAAGCTCTGGAGAAAATCTGGTTACTGCTTAGACTCTGCACCTTGGCCCTTCTCAGGGCTCACACCCCCTCCGTGCAAGCCGTAGCGCCCCCTAGTGGTCCTGTCTCTACGAGCGTGACACTATGCAATGCTACAAAAAGTGACACATTCACCTTCCAAGGTCTGGTACATGTGGGGTCCAGGATAACTCTTTCCTATAGAGCCAAAACAAACACAATTAATCAAGATACAGATATACTATGTGTTCTATATGGGTTAATATACTGTAAATATATTCTATATACGGCAAAATACAGTACATGTTGTCCCCTAGTCACTACATACAGTACATTACTGTGTATATATTGTACATATTCACTCTGGTCCATATACATAGTATTGCACTATTAGATTTCAAAATAAACTCCCCTACAATTAGGGAACATTGTTATTATCCTTCCCCTATTTTTCCTTTCCTGGCAACTCCTTCTGACAGAGCACATGTGGGTCAGCTCCACCCCCTTTTGAGCCCCCAGGACCACCTTTGTCCCATAAAAATTCCCCACCTCTTTACCTGCCGGTTCAGTCTCAAGCCTTGGCACAGGACAAGAGAGGGTGGCCAACTGCGCTGTCAGGAGTTGCCAGGAAAAGAAAATTTCGGTAAGTATGATAACAATTTTCCAGATTCCTGGCACTCCTCCTGACAGCGCACACACGGAATGTAGATAGCAACAATTAATTGAGGGAGGGAAAAATAAATTCTGGGAGTAATTTTGCTGCAAAATAACAAATTTATTTCAGGGCTGCCCATAATACAGAGACTCCAAATGTAGAATCTGTGTCTGAGCGTACATTCAATCTATAAAGTTTGATGAACGTATTGGGCGTCTTCCAACTGGCTGCTTTACAAGTTGCCCATGAAGTTGAGATGCCCCTCGTTCAGCGGAGGTAGTTACCCCATAAGGGAATAGGCATACCAAAAGGAGATGATTCTCGCAGGGGCAGCTTGTCCCCTCTTTGATCAACTAGGAAACACAAACATGCCATTCATTTTCCTAAAGTCTTGTGTTCCTTGTACATATGTGGAAATGATTTGGACCATGTCCAGTTTGCCGGAATCATCCTCTTTTCACCCTCCTCATTATCTGGTAAATTCATTAGGCTAAAACTACTTCTCAATTTAAGTGGAAGGCTGAGGACACCTTTGGTAGGAATATACTCTTTCTGCCAAAACAGAACAATAAGAGATAATTAAAAGAGATGGTAGTTCTGACACTCCAATACCTGAGCTGAGGTAGGTTCTGTTAGAGAAAAACTTTCTTTCTGTGACATCTGAAAGAATCTTTTCCATACTCTAAAATAGGTCTTATTAGTTGTTGACTTCCTCGCTTTCAAGAGTGTTTCTGCTACTTTCTCAATAGAGAAAGTTTCTTTACTTTTCTATAGAAAAAGCATTCAGCCTCCAATCTAGGGGTTGAGCTTTGGTCCAAGTCCCCTGAATTAACAAATCTCTCTGGTCCAGAAGAGGCCAAGGAGAGGACCTCAGCATCTGAGTCACTAAGGAGAACCAAGGCCTCTTCGGCCCATATAGTAAAATCACTATCGCCCAAGTTGCTTCTTCCTTTAACTTCAGGAGAACCTTCATAATCAGTGGTGGAATATATAAAGGAGAAGGAAGTTCCACTTGATGGGGAATGTATCTTGAGCCCAAGCCTGCCTGCAATCGAACCTCGTACAGAATCTCGGAAGTTGTGCGTTGTTGGGTAATGCCATCAAGTCGATCACTGGAGTTCCCCTTTGCCGAAAGATTAGCTATAGGTACTTGGGACTTATGGACCATCCTTTGGGATCTGGAGATGAGCTGCTTAATGTATCCGCTAATTGATTCTGCCTCCCCGGAAGGTATGCTGATGAAAACTTTTGATGCTATCTGAAGTAGTCGTTGAAATGTAAGCCACTGCAGTCTTGTTGTCTGTCATGATTTTCACTTTCTTGTAACACAGATAACTGGAGAATGTTCTCAGCACGTGCCAAGCTGCTTCGAGTTCCGGCACATTGGATTTGATTGTTGAAGGAGCCAACCATTGCCCCTGGGCCATGTGTCCGTTTTAATGTGCTCCCCAACCTGCTATACTTGTATCTGTTGTTACAATCGTCCAATTCTCCTTCACCAAGGATACACCTCATGACAGATTCTGTGCCGATTCCCACCATAACAGTTCTTTCCGAACTGAAAATGGAAGGACAATGTCTTGTTTCATGTATATATATAATTATATATTTATTTTATGAATATTTCTTTGTATTGGACTCAATACAGCTATTTTGTATTGAATCCAATGCAAAGTGAATTTGAATTTTCCCCCGCTAAATCCCAGCCGCACCAACGTCACACAAAACCCTGCTGATCTCTGCAGTTAGCAGCTAGAGATCAGAAAAGCAGGAAGTGTTCCCAGGACCTGTGGGGATGAGCAGGGCGCTCGGGACAGCGACAGAGCAAGGTAATTGTGTTTTTTTTTGGGTTAAAGTAACCCTGAGTGTGACTCGGAATTACCGCTTTTTGCAAATAAAATCCACCCTGAGTCACACTCCGGATTACCGCTGGAGAGGTTAAATCCAGAACTGGACAAAAATCTCCCAAAGCTTTTTGTACCAAAACGTAGAATCCCTTCACTCATTCCTATACCGGGACGGGTATCACTGCCTGAGATCTTGGCAGTTCTTGGACGTACGAAAAAATAACTTTCTTTTTTGAATGTTCCTTCGGAAGAGGCATTTTTCTGAAACGTGATTTTGGGGGCCCCTTTGGGTATCCTTTGAATACTACTGATACTACCCAAGTGTCTGTGATTTTGTGTTTCCACACTCCTGCAAACCTAAAAAGTCAGGCACCGACCTCCAGAACCCGGGTAGAGCCACCTTCAGAATTGTTTGCTTGATGTCTTGGTTGTCTGTGACATTCCACCACTGGCTGGCCTATGAATACACGTCTGAGTTCCCCTCCATTGTTGCCGAAAGGATTCTCGTGACCTAGTTCCCTTGTAGAGACGAAAATTCTCTCTGGGTACCCAGTTGGACCTCCCAAAAGGTTGATGTCTGTGCCTCTGGGGTAACAAACCTGATCTTTCTCCAGTCACCCCCTGGATACCTTCTTCCAGGGATTTCCCAAAGAGAACTTTCCCTTCAAAGGGGGTGGAACATACCGATTTCTTCGACACTGAGTCAGCCATCCTTTATGAAATCCTTCCATCTTCCTATCTATTGGATCTCTAAAAGTCACCGAATCGCTGCAACGGCCCGTCCACTGCTGGATTAACATCAAAGGCCTCTGTCTCTTTCACTAAGTGGATACAATATAGAGAATCTGTTCATTAAAGAACATTTCTGGTCAGGCTTTATTCACTCTTCTTTAAAGAGAAGAGTTACTCGAAAACCTCTCCCGCCATGCCAAGTATTGGCAACTCGTCTCGGTGGAACGTTACTGCGCAAGCGCTGATTTCCACGCATGCGCAGACCTCGAGAAACCAGCAAGAACCCGAGAACCTGCTGCAAACAGTGGTGAATTTTTATGGGAGAAAGGAGGTCCTGGGGGGTCAAAAGGGAGCAGAGCTGACTCATGTGTGCGCTGTCAGGAGGAGTGCCAGGAAAAATTGTTGTGGGTACTGTACCAGTATGAAAATTGGAGGTTGTTTGTGCCCTAGATCTTCTTTCTTCTTAATCCCATTGCCTCCTCCTAGTACTTTACCACTAATGCTATGGTTTGCGCAGCAGTTCTAAATAATTCCAAAAGTACAATTCCCAGCAGAAGAGAAAGAATAGATGTGCAACATACAAAGCAATGTCAGAAATGAAGATCAGGAAGGGCTGAAGTGTGTTTCCAATCTGGACGAATTTTTGCTGCAAAATAAAAACCTATGCCACTGAAAATGATATTGGCCTTTGTACTGCATTTCACAAAGCCACTTCCACACAGGATTTAGCCCTCCAGAGGAGTGTTCCTTGAGCAATGAGCAGTTTGTACCTCTTGGGTCAGTATAGGTGACAACCAATATCCTTTTGGCTATCTGTACAGGAGGACATTCTTCCCACTGACCAGCAATGTAAGAGGAATTCTAACTAGTGACCACCACACTAATGTACTGTGATCTGTGGATATAAGAATTATACACCCTGAAGACCTGAAAGTTATTTCAAGGGTTCTCCCATGTTAAAAAGGTTTAGAAACACTGATTTAGCCAATCAGCACACATCCTATTAATGAAAAAGTTATGTATGTAAATGAGATTTGACCCTTAGTGTTTCCTCTGCAGGGTTCTTCGCTCTCCTGGCCTTGTCCGTATACACAGGTGTGACAGTGAATTTCTTTGGGAAGCGCTATGCTGATTGGAGATTTTCCTGGTCGTATATTCTGGGCTGGATTGGAATTATTCTTACAGTGTCAGCAGGTATGAAAACTGGGAAATATTCTTCCATTTTGTCCCATGTGGTGGTTTTATAACATCAAAGAACTTTGTCTGAATTCTCTTACATGCCCGTCACACTGTCCTATTGTTCACCTCCAGTGATGAGAAAATCTGGGAGATGTTTCCTTTTGAATGCATTTTGTGGGAAAATACAGAGGGGAACACATTTCTTATCTTTTTGTTTTCTGTTTCCAGGAATCTTTCATATCTGTGCATATGCGAGAAGCAGCCCCCAAGATGTGGGCAATGCGTCTAGTGGATGAGACCCTTTCCCTTTGTGTACCTATTGTTACCTGTTATATGTGGCCCAGCCCCTGTGGGTAGTAACATGGCACGCTCAGCCTGTCATGCATATCAGCAGAGGATCATGCTACTTCCCCTGCTGTCTGGTAATTCACTGTTTTTCTATTTCGTATTTTAAAAAACTGGATTTTATGAATACAACGCTTTTATACCGCTGTATGGACTGGCTGTGTATAGCCTGAATCTTCTCATTGGACTGCAGTAGGAATATTGCTATTATCTAGAAAATATCTAAATGTCAATAAAATATACCAGCCAAATGCCTTTCTGATACATTTTTATGTTACAATTCATGTCTGGAATTAAATCGCTGTAAGCATGGGTTTAAAAAAAATATTGATTTTTAGCACCTTCCCCACCACACAGCTGGTGATGCATCAGGAGCCAAACATTTGACTTTGTTTGTTAGTCTGTAGACCCTCAATGGCCAAGTATCTCCCTGAAAATGACAGATAAGTTGCCCATCCAGTGTGGGCTATTACTATGAACTGTCTACCCCTTTTCTTGTAAAATAGAAGGATGAACAGACAGGTCCTCTTACTGGAATTGGGGCATCCATTATTGGTTTGGCCAGACTATCATCCCACCTGGATAAAAATAAAACCTCAAGCCTTTTGGGGTGTAGTTAAAAAGTAGTGAATCTGATCATAGTGAATCAATCACTGGCATGGAAGAGCTTCACCAGAGAATGTTGGGGGAATATCAGTTTGGCTGTTTTATATTTAGACTTCCTATTGTATCGTCTAGTTTATAGCGAACCCTTAGGAAAAATAAAGATACCAGAAAATGACAAAAAATCCAGCCTGGTCTGATTAATCATAACTGAGGACAGACAAGCAGTTAGTCACCCCAGAAAACCCCGCTCACTATTTACACTTCAGACAGCAACATGTGTCATGTCCTGAGAACTCCACCCGCCTGAGCTCCAGGCCGACACCCTGCAAACTCCGCAGGAACAAAACCGAAGCCATGTTGTAGCAAATTCCTAAATTTATCTTACAATCCATTGTGAAAGATCTGGGTCAAGATTTATTCTGCTGCTTGTAGATTTATTAACTAATGTATACAACCCTAAACCTGCAAAAAGCAAAAACTGACTACACAGAAACTTCCTAATTGGAACTAACCCCATTGTGTCACCTTCTCCTAAAGAAGAACTCCACCCCGATAATCTGTATGTAAAAGGTCACGCTGTAGCCTTTTAATGGGATATGGTTCATCCAGATTGATGTGTAGTGTGAAACACTTTCTGTTTCATTCCACAGAAATTCTTTAATTAAATCAGAGGTCCCCTTTATACTTCACCAAGCCAACAATCATTTGTGTGTGAAGCCAAAAAGCAAATAATAGTTGTTAAGTCACCTGAACCCTGGAAGATGATCCTCTATTCTTCACTTATTTGTTTTCATTTCACATCAATAGAAAGTCATGAAACTCATTGAGCATGTTTGTGTCCCGCTGAGTGCAGTGAGAGCTGCTTTGTCTAGCACACAATATCTCTGCTAGTAAAGCATTGTGTGTATTAAATGTTGTCATGTCTGGCTGCATCTGAAACCTCGCCAGCATTCCTACAAATGACTTCAGGCCCAATCCTTTAATCTGTTTAGGGCCAATCCAACCTAACAGCCTATATTATACAGAGGACAAACCCTACAACATATAGAGGAGTGTCCCCGGATATGGGGGTGATACTCATATTATCCTGTGTCCCCGGATATTGGTGTAATAGGTTCATTATTGGTATTCTGGGGTGACATGTTCTGTGGGTGCTAGTAAAGTCGTTTTCCACAAGTGTTGGTACATTTGTCATACTTGTCCCTCCCTTCCACTCCTCGGGCTGTGTTGGAGGAACTGGTCGGTCTGGTTCCTTAATCCAGGTAGTTACAGACAGACAGAAAGCACAGTGACACAGTCCTCGCCCTGCACTCACATCAGATACTGCACCATGTCCTCAGGACGCTGGCATTGCCCACTGTGGCCCTTTAAGATCTTGCACCAAGTTGGGGTTCTGATTCTCCTCTTCTGCTGTACAGGTAGGACAATGATGGCAGATCTGTGTTCAGAGTTCTGTAGATGGGATTACCACCAGTTTGTGTGCTGGGAGTACCCACTGTACATTGCAGGAAGTGCTGTTGTGATAGGTTTCCCTATAGACACATCAGGGGGTATCTGTTCAATATGGAGGTCTTAGGGTGCCTCTCTTTTAGAAAGATCCGGGAATATCTCTCCTTTATGGAGGTCTCTACAATGGAATCTGTGGTCCCATTCTGGAATTATTGGGCGCTGATGGCAAGGAAGTTCTGGGGTCACCACAAACTCCACACATATGATATGGGGGGCTGGGAGGGGTAAGTTAAGAGGGTGATCAGCACACTCACCATATAAACAGACAATAGCAAAATCCTCAGTCCGGGCTTGACTTAGTAAATAGGTGTAATCATCACTAGAACACAGCCAAACCTGCTAATACAGAAAGGGGGAAGGGCAGGGCAAACACTATATAGAACTTTATTAAAGGGAAATTATCCTGAAAACACAGGAGCCTTTAATATTTTACATGCAATTGGGCTGTCATCTTCATCCCTGCTGCACCAATAGAGACCCACAACAAAGCATTTACATATTTATGTTCAGTATAGATAGGGTTCCTCTGACCCTGTTGGGCAATAGTAGGATTTTTCTGAGCCATTAGGGAAATTGTAAGGTTCTTTTGACCCAGTAGAGCAATGGTATGGATCTTCTGACCTTGTAGAGTAAGGGTAGGTTTCTTATGACCCAGTAGAGCAAGGGTAGGGTCCTTCTGTCCCAGTAGAGCAAGGGTAGGGTTCTTCTGACCCAGTAGAGGAAGGGTAGGGTTTTTCTGACCCAGTAGAGGAAGGGTGGGGTTTTTCTGACCCAGTAGAGGAAAGGTATGGTTTTTCTAACCCAGTAGGGCAAAGGTAGGGTTCTTCTAACCCAGTAGGGCAAGGGTAGGGTTCTTCTGACCCAGTAGAGGAATGGTAGGGTTCTTCTGACCCAGTAGAGGAAGGTATGGTTCTTCTAACATAGAAGGGCAAGGGTAGGGTTCTTCTAACCCCGTAGGGCAAGGGTATGGTTTCTCTAACCCAGTAGGGCAAGGGTATGGTTCTTCTAACCCAGTAGGGCAAGGGTAGGGTTCTTCTAACCCAGTAGGGCCAGAGTAGGGTTCTTCTGACCCAGTAGAGGAAGGGTAGGGTTCTTCTAACCCAGTAGGGCAAGGGTATGGTTTCTCTAACCCAGTAGGGCAAGGGTACAGTTCTTATAACCCAGTAGGGCAAGGGCAGGGTTTTTCTGACCCAGTAGAGTAAGGGTAGGGTTCTTCTGACCCAGTAGAGGAAGGGTAGGGTTCTTCTAACCCAGTAGGGCCAGGGTAGGGTTCTTCTGACCCAGTGGAGAAAGGGTAGGGTTCTTCTTACCCAGTAGAGGAAGAGTAGGGTTCTTCTAACCCAGTAGGGCCAGACTAGGGTTCTTCTGACCCAGTGGAGTAAGGGTAGGGTCCTTCTGACCCAGGATGTTTCACTGGGTAGAAGATCAGAATTTTCGTCAGGTTTACTTGCTATGTTCTTCTGCTGTCTTCCCTGCATGGTAGTGACTGATCGGGATGACAGCCATGGGAACGTACTTTGGTTGCTCCTCTGAAGTTCACTTTTCCTATACTGGTCCCATATAAAAGGGACGTCTGAGTGTTATTACAGCACTGTCTGCTCACCCTCCTATAATTCTCTGCTTTCATCTCCCCAAAACTTTGTGTGGATTCAGCTCCTGGGCTCCTGTACATTATACAATGTATCACTATCTGCAGGAAAACAAAGAGTTATTCTTGAGAAATGTCAATGAATTGGGGTGACACACATACAAAGCATTCTTGTGTTACCGTGATTCATAATTCTGGGGTGACATTACTACTAAAGTCTGTAGGACACATTTGGTGTCACAAAGTCTCTGATCACGCTGCACAGGTTTATAACATGCCAGATGTGGCTGCAATTCTTGTAAAAGGTTCCAGCCCTTATTTTACTCTGTAATTAAAGGTTTAGGAGCTGTGAGAGTCTGCTGAGTTTTGTCAGTATTGGGATGGGGCAGAAGGGTATCTCACAACTGCCCCTGATATCAATGTTAGTATAAATGATTGTGAGGTGGATTCTCAAACACCTATAAAGGAGGATTTGTTGTTGCCCAGGGCAACTACTCAAACAGATTTTGGGATCCTGAAGACCCCACCTCACCAGTTACTAGTGGGGTCCAGGCTCATACAGGTGTAATAGAGCTCTTCTTACCTGTTTACCTGTTAGAATTGAACCCAAGGATTGAGTCTCAGGCGGCTCCGTCCTATTCAGGTGTGATTGTGACATAGATCAGCAGCAGGGCTGGGTGGCATAATGTGCCCAGTATCACTTCCACTTGGCTGCGTATTCCGTCTCCCCGAGTATTTGGCTGAATTAAACAAACATGAGGCAATGGCATGTAGTGAAAGGCCTGAATAGAAAACATTCTAATCCCTCCAAACAGAACTTCCATTCCATTCCTGTTATTGACTCATCAAATATTCTACAATAGACAGGGAGGGTCAGATAAACTTGGCCTGCTCTGCTTCTATCACGTCTATCAGCTGGAATTATCACACTTTCTGCACTTTGCATAATGTTTTCTCTATATTTGCATTATTTATGGGGCACCGTGCAGAGTAATTATCAATACTGATGTTACCTGACTGTCAACCTGCATACGTTTATTCCATTTCCCCAAAGTGCCCATGTGGGGGGTCACAGACTAAACTTGTTACTTGCATTCTGTGGCTTGATTCTTCTTCTTTATTTTCTATATAGTTATATAATCTGTATTCTGATGAAAACACATTCATAACACTTTTACAATGTCAGGGTATTCCTAAAGAAGCAGATACATGGGATTTATGAGATAGAGGACAGTATGTGCTATGTGCTTCTAGAAAACCCAACAATCTTCTTTCAAGGCTTCTCATGGGCATCCAATGGAGTTTAGATAAAGATGAACAATCTGAAAACTGTCTACCATTGGAATGGGAACATAAAATGTTTTATTTTTGAGAATACTGGCTTCCTTGCTGTCCTTCTCCTGAGTTTGGTGATTGGACAGCCATGCTAAGTTTCCAGCTTACAATTGTTACCAAACCAACCAAACATACCTGCAGTGGTACCTATGTGAATATCCACTAATTCACATTGCCACAGAGAAATGAGTGATCTGTTCTTGTGTTTGTTGGAAGATGGAATGATAACATCATGGGAGTACAGTAAGACAGATGATGGCAGGATTAGAAGGTAAAGTGAAAGGGATTATGGAGACATATATGATAGGAGGATGACAAAATAATATGACAGAAAAATGAGAGAGTGCTAACATGGAATGACACTGGGAATGCTGGAGAATTGAAGGCTAAAGTAATGGGATAATGGGAATATTAGAAATGTGATGGAAAGAATTGGATGGTAAGAAGATGAGTGAGACATTGTGATGAGGAAATGAGAACACGAGGATAAATGGTGATGGGTATGGGATACCAACATGATGGGGGTTATTGTACTACCAATATTAGAGCAGAAATGTGGGATTTTGTGATGGGCTGACTGAATGCTTGGACATTCATTTATGGGAATATGATGATGAGAGATATGTATTTGGAGGAATAGAAGGCAGAATAAAGTGATTTAGAATGGAATCATGGGAGGACAGAACATGAAAAGAACAAATGTTAAACTATGTATTTAAGAAATATGTTCTTTTAGATAAATAAATGTTTGGTAATGCCAAAATAAAATCCCTATAAGCTATTTATGAGCATTTGTCTCTGTTGTATATCAAATTCTATTGTTGGGTTGTGGCATGATAAACTTTTACTGAAATCCATGGTAGCATTTATATTTTTTACGACTCTCAGCGACAAAGTCACTAGGAGAGGAAAATGAGATAATGAAATGGAATAAAACATTCCAGAATGATGATAAAGGTGAGGGAATAATGGAAAGGTTGCTGAATGATTTCAGGTGGAAGAATAATCATGTGTTTAGTGGGAATTTTATTGAGACAGTGGAATAATGATTGTAGGATGTTGGATCATGAAGAGATGATGGAATTGTGATGGAGGGAGGCTATAATGGTCATTTGGTGGTTAGAATGGTAAAATAATGACTAGTGATGTTCAGGGTTTATGAATTCTATGCATTATATGGATATACTGATAATATCTTTGGAGAATATTTTCACCTCTCTGGCTGCCACCCACATACTGAGCTTCATTCACTTCATGAGCGGACTCCACCTTCATTGCTCATCATTGTTTTGTTATTCAACACTCCAGTTTGGGGCCCGACCCAGCAACACCCTTTCCTATTGTTTGTTGTGTTTATAAACGACCAGTTACACTACCCTGCTGTATTGCTTAATAAACTGGGATAGTGGACTCTACTAATATTAAATGATACCGTTTACATGGAAGACATCTAATTAGCATAATATTCCATACAGACCACCAATTATCTATAATAACTCGAAGATATATATAGATTTATAAATAAAATATATCTGTATGCTTTATTTGTGTGCCATCAGTCCCTGTACACTGGTAGATTAGACTTACCTTGCCCCCCATAGATTGTAAACTATAATTGTAAAGAAAAAGCACTGCTGGGGGGGCCAATGGTCCAAATGAATGAGAACAATCCCACCATTATGAAAAGGCAATTCATGGCATAACAAGAAATAAGACCTTTTGTAATGTCCCCCCACCTGTCAGACAAGTTCCCATCCCTCCCTTGTCTTTTAGTAATTTATTATCACAGCTTTATTGCTGGTGTCTTCACCTTGCCAGCAATTCTATCATTGTACCTGGCATTGTTCCTTTAGATTTCTCAGCCACGGTTATCATCATTCTGCAAATAATATCACAAAGAATGTAATCAGTTTAAATGGCTAATTTTTACTTTTACATATATTGGTAATCTGGTGTCTTGTAGCCTTATGAAGTTGTAGTCCGGTGTAGTCTGATAGTTATTTTAGTTGTAGATTTCACCTGCCCTTCATCTCCCACAAAAATGAAAAGCACAACCCTTTTCACCGATATGTCTAAGTTAGTGGTCCAGTTACTAAATGTTATACTTTATATAAATAAACATATCTACACATAGTATATAGGGACATATAATAACTAAGTACCCACACAAAGACATACTGATAGCATGAACTACTGGAATCATTGGGCAGATAGGATGGCATGCATTATGTCAGTACGCAGTCAGTGAAGGTAATACATCACTCGGGGGTCTCTGGTCATGTACTCATACTGACATATGTCTTATTACCTTACAATATAGGATCCACACAAGCATTGGGGGTAAGAAGTGTGTGAGGAGCATGAAAGGTCACAATGCTGACTATAAACAATTCACTTTTACTACTCACTTGTCACAGTCATCTATAAGCAGATAAATCAGATGAAATTCACTTACATATTCCTTCATCAGCACGGAAATCATTGCCATTTTATATTATTGCCAAACATCAGCTGAAAGATGAAATCAGGATTACAGCGGGAGTGGCTGTAAAACAAATGGGCGAGGTATTTATTTGGGCTGTTTTCACTCTTATATTTTATAAAGTGCTTGACATTTCTAAGCCAGGTCCTAACCCTGATGAAATGTGCCGGCATATCAGATATCCTAATGGTCACTGTTGGTGGAAGTCATTGAAGACAACTCTGGAGCTGGGAGTATACGTACAGAATACACACATGTGGTGTGAACATTTATTTCTGGTGATGTTAATTTCCCATGTGCATTCAGCTTCATATATTGCAGTCCACTGAACATGTGTACCAAACACATATCTCTATTCATGCAGCCGTATTTCCTTTATTAGCTAAGCAAGTGTTTGTTGAGTGAATAAAACTGTGTATAAAATGTGTACAAAGATTGGCTCAACAAATGAATCATAGCTCTGCAATTTGTAGAGATGTGCACCTATTACAATGCTGATGGGTCACCTAGGTCTGGGGACATCTGTCCATTATGGTGCTGGGTGGTACAAAGTGAAAAGGCATCTTTGTGGTGAATGTTTTGAGATTGGCTACATTGTCCTCCATTTCTATTTTACTACAGAGCATTGTAGGGTAGAATGGTGACTACAGACAGGTGCAGTCTGATCTGATGCGTCAGGAAATCCGATAAAAGTCAGATATCACTCGTGTTTTGTCCATTTGCTTGATTGTAGCCAGGGGGAGATTTCCTTTCTCTTTTGTTCCTGGCGTTGTTGTCGTGTTGCACAGATGACATTCGTTATAACAGAGAAAACTCCATGTTGTCCATTCTATAGGCTCAGCAATGTCCCACATGTATATTTTATGTGTATCATATTCTCTGGAACAAGCAGACAAAGCAGCTTAGAAAGCAATATAAATAAAAAAACATTACAAATACTTTTTCTTGGAGTGGTATTCGGGAATAAAATATTCTCATGGTACCAGGTTCCTATATACAACTAGCAGATTTGCAATGAATTGGGTGACAATTTGGGTGAATCGGGTGACAACGACTTTTTAGGCTCTGTTCTGCTTTCATTGGTCTGCTAATAACTCTCCCAGCATCCAATGGTCACTCAGAAGCTATTGGTGGGTTACATAGTATGATCGGAGAAAATCAGATCTTTACACACACGTACACACAATGACATCTGCTAATTGTTGTGAGTTATTAAATCCATCTATGTATCATAAGATATGGGTGGCATGGAGGAAACTCTGCATCAAAGTCTACTCTCTTGTACCAATAGGTAT
>NC_092869.1:56311-64569 GCF_032062135.1 Pyxicephalus adspersus
AATGGATGACATGAAGGAAACCTAGTATCACTGCCACACACCGCTTTCCTGTACTGATGGGTGAAGCACCTGCTCAGTTTATCACAATAAGTCTTTTTTATTGGCTGAGAAAGGGAAGTAAATAGAGCCCAGCAACAAAAATGCCATACAGAATGATATGCAGATAGACAAAATTAGAGGAGGCTCAGATGCAAATCAGTTTTTTTGTTGTTTGCCTAATATATTAAAATCAAAACCATTTTAGAGCCACAATCAATATTTTAATTAGATCTCATTATAAAAATGAATCACAAGGTAAACTCACATTAGCCCAGGACTGAAGCAAAGTATTCTACATGTGTCCATGTGTGGGTCTCAGGAAATCTCTAATGGGAGAATTTACCTGTGAAATACCATAAAAATAGCTTACAATGCCAACCTGTTGTAAATAGAAAGGTTAGTGGCCTGGTCGGGCGACCATCACACGTGACAGCAGTCTGGTTGGACACCCTCCACCTAGCCGCCATGTTATTACTGCTGGCGGAGGCTTTGTTTTACCTCAAATGAAGGAATCTGTTTTTCTTAACAAAAATGTTTTCTGCATTTCTGAATCTCCACAGACGATGGCGAGGAATGTCACCCAGCACATAATCTCTTCTTGGTGTTTTTAGTGTTTTGGCTCCATTGTTAGCCAGTAAAATACACAGCAACATGCAGAAGAGAAACCCATTGGAAGTCATGTGGGAGTGATTGAGGTCTCTAATACAAATGGACATTTTACAATCATTATCCCAACAGCAGAAAAATGAAAAGTAATATATCAAAGCTCCGTAGGACATATGGAAGCGTGTAGAATCTGCAGGGGATGACACTTATTACACATTAATGGAAATCCAATCCTACTTACTAATTCAATCCTGCGCCCCAACATTACCCCATTGCTCCCCATCTCATGTACCCACATACTGATCAGTTGTGTATGGGAAAACCAGAGATCAGACAATGCCAGCAATAATTATTATTAATATTATTACAGTGATAATATCAACAAACATTTCCTGCTGTCAATAAAAACACATGCAGTGAATGTTTGGTGAATGTCATCCCTATAAATATACCTCCAATGTATCAAACAACAAGAGGAAGAACAATCATATAAAGACTGTAACCATCAGAGGCCTTTGTGGTTTTGGGCTTTTTTTATTTTACTATCACGTAATAAGAAGTCACATAAAAAATAGAAAACATCTAATGCTTAGGAAGTTTACAAAGGTGACAAAGGAAAGTTTCTTCATAGCATTTTACTAGAAATTCTTTCCATATATTGGGAAATATCCCCCATCAGTGGGTTAAATCTCAGGGCTTTCTTTCAGCCAATACATTTGGGTATTGCAGTCAGAGCACCCCTTCAGTGTGGCTGCATTATTTCTTACTCCACGGGGCTAATTTACTAAAGTCGGTAGGATGTTCATAACACAATGTAATGCATTTCCAATCATGATTGCTTCCAGAAATCCTGGTTTAATCTTGCCTTTAGTGACAGATTATTATTATTATTATAATTATTATGAATAATAATAATGAACAGTACTTCTATAGCGCCAACATATTACGCAGCGCTGTACATTAAATAGAGGTGAATGTATATCCGGCCACAATGGTTTATAAGATGCCAAAAGAAGTGGAATTTCCAGAAATCCTAATTCTGGATGTACAATGTACTCTTTTATTTATTTTGGTCAATATAACTATCAAGATGCAAATCAATGTTTGTGACTTGCAAATATTTAAATTTCTGAACATGAAAAAAAAAAGATTTTGATTGCAATATAACAAGTTGGTAAAGACAATTCATTTTAATGATTTCATGTTTTTCTCCAATCAAAGTGTTTGGTTTCTGCTCTGTCAGTGCAGTGTTCTCTGTTATCCCTAAAGGAGCACAGAACTACTCCCCCTCATATTATGGGGGGGGTCTTACCCTAGGGTCCCTATATGTCCCCGTGCTCCCAGGCTGAAATAAGTGACAACACAACAGAGCTGGGAGGGGAAGAAAAACACACTCCAAAAATCTGGCTTATCAGGTTTGTTCTCTCCCTTGTCACGCACGTCTGCTGAGGACGAGAGATGACAAGGTGTGCAGACCACGTGGGTAAGCTCACAGCAGCAATTACCTGCCTATAGAATACTCATACATGACATAGCACTGTCATCAATGGGAGTACCAATATTGTGCATTATAAATAGTAATAATAGGAGAAATGGAACTGGATGTGGAAGACATCCAAGGCTGGAGAAGATACACTTTCATTAGTGAAACTGGGTGATCCAACAACCCTGGAATGGATCTGGTCCTGGATTCGGGGCTCAGGACACAGCAACATCTAAGAGTTGTACCTTTACCTTGTATCTTATCTTTTATTTCATTGAATGTTGCCAAGGAACAATCCCAGATTTCCAGGCCATAGGTTATAAATGGGCAGCATTTGTCATATTATAGACCTATCCCTACCCAACAATGGGAAGATCCACATTCCCCTACCATTCCTCATCAAATGTCATTTAATGAGGGAATCACCGGTGACTGGTGTCATTAGAGAAAATGGTCGATTATTAGAGAGTATAACAGGCTGGCGTCAGAATGTCTCATCATAACCCGATGGGATTGTACTGCACACATACCATGCCAGGATATCTCTCAGGGAGAAGACTCCTAGAAAGCTTTCAAATATCTTTATGACTAGGTATCAGTGCTTGTGGGGCCTACATTGATATTCTAATTGTATTATGTCAATCAGTGCAATGATTTCTCAGCACACTCATTCTATAAACGTGGTACAACAATCAGAACCCCTCAATGACTACAATTAGCACATTCACTTCATTACATTCACAAATGAGTTTTACATATTATATGAGACACAATGGTGTCTGAGGATGTACCCGGAGAGACCCTTTAGGAATCAGTGATGGGTGGACATAAGGCTGTAAATATGGAAAGGTTTCATGGGTGTAGCAAGTCATATGTGGTGTCATATGTGAGTATTGTAGTTTATTATAAGATTAGGGAATTATTCATTTGTATATCAGACGTGTATATACTTGTGTGCTTGGTATAGTAACATTATGATCCAGTATATGGAGGAGACCTGCTGCTTTAGTTCTACGCCTCAGATTACAAGCCAATTCATCTTTTCCAATAAATAATTGAAACAATAGGATCTGATGCGTTATTGATTGCACGGTAGTGAGGAATGAATCATTTCCGGTTAAATTGGTTAGTCTCAATAATAATATACATTTATTGATTAGCTAAAAACACTTTACATGACACAATTTGATAAAAAGCTGAAAATAATGCTATTTGTATTGCAGAACTGTTGGAGTATATTTATCCTGCTGTATAGGCCCAGTGTACTTCAAAGAAATATTGTTTCTTGTTTTGCAATATCAATCAAAGCGCCACCAAAAGAAAATACCTCTAGGACTATGTTTATATATTTATATTTATATATATATATATATATATATATATATATATGTACCATACCTGAGTCTGCTGTCACAGGGGAATCAGACATTTTAAGCCAACAATAGATGGCAGACTCACTCTGGTAATGTTCCTAGGAAGATGGGAGGCACTCGGTGAAACACTTTCACACTTGGTGAAACCTACAGAAACTAATAGGGTTATTGATAAGAAAACCACACCTGACTACCAATAGTAGGATTCCCACCTGGCTGGTATTTTACATTAGTCCACTATTTCTGTAATAAGAACGTGATCATAATTACAAAATGTGGCAACTCCAATTACTGGTGATCCTTAGTGAGAGGATATATGGTGGGTCACATGCCAGGAGCAATATATGAAAATTTCAGGATGGCAAATTATTTCTCTACATTTTGGTGTGTATACCCTCTTTCATGTGTCTCTAGTATAAGCATTGCATCTTTAGGATGACAGATAATTCATAGGAAAAAATCTCTGCATTGTGCTGCAAACCTATAGTTCAAGCTGGGCTCATGATGAATATTCTATGATTCATTTCTATTGGCATGAATCAGGGACTTGGCTTTCTGCATACTGCCAGGTGCAGTTATCTAGCACGGTGCAGTTATCTGGAAAATTGCTGACTAGTCTCTCTGCGCCCCTTTTTTTAGTTTTGACAGCATCTTTGGCAGAAGGATTAACAAGTTTTTGCACGATGCAGTGATGGTGCAGTAACTGGAATCTGGGCCAACAGGTTTTTCCTGAGGAAAATACTTTAACATTTTGGCTGATTGCAAATCTGAAATGCAACTGATTGCTTTCTCAGCACACCCAGCCCGGAAACGGGTTTCACAGACAAACATTTGTGTCCTCAGTACTAAAATAAACAATTTTCAGTTTACTAATAATATAAATGGAGCATAAAAGAATCAATAGATGGCCTCAACTAAGAGTGGAGAAGAACAGAGGAGAGTAGAAAGAAGATGTGACATGAGAAGAGATGAGAATGGATGAGAATATAAAAGATGAGATGAGAAGAGAAGAGAGGAGATGAGAAGATAAAATATGAGAGGAGAGAGGAGAAGAGAAGAGAAGAGAGAGGAGAGATGAGATGAGAAGGTAAAAGATAAGAAGAGAGGTGAGAGGAGAGGAGAAGAGAATGGATGAGAATAGATGAGAAGAGAACTGAAGAGAATATAAAAGATGAGAGGAGAAGAGAGGACAGCTGTAGAACAGAGAGGAATTTTCTGCCTGTAGAGTTTCAGTTCTGATATTTAGGAGACGTCATTATTCAGAGTGCCAACATTGATCTCCAGACAACCAATGTCTACAAATTATCAACAGCAGGATTTTATTAGACACAAGTCAGACAAAAGACTCTTCTAAAAATAAACCTGCAGCTTGGTTATTGTAAATGGGCCAACAGCATTCTTGATTTATATAAGAACATGCCTCAGTGATGACAATACCACATGAAAACTCTAATAATAAAATAGATGCCATCATGGACATCTCCTTATATAACTGACTGGCAGCGTCTATTGAGTGAAACAATAGGAATGAGGGCAGTCCCTGTGCATAGTCCGTCATACTGGTCAGACAGCTTCCACAAGCCTTAACCTGCTCACCTGCACAACCCCCCCCCCCCCATAGGTGTGTACTCTCCTTTAATGATCCCTCTCTTTGTTGCACACTTAGCCACGCAGAATACAAGGATTACTTCCTGGCTAACACCTCTAAAACAGCCACTTGAAAGAAGGTGAAATGTAATTACCCAGCCTATTATTATCGTCCTCCTAATATTCAATGTATAATGTATAACAGGTAAACAGGAAATTGTCCATCAAGTAAGGGAATTCAGGTTATGTCTCACTGAGCGGATGAACACAAAAACTAAGGGTGATGGGAGCATAGAGAGCAATCAATAATATTCAGGTCATCTAGGCACAATGGAATCTTTATATGGCACAATGAAAGTTTAGTCTATGCCCAGCCTTGCTCCCAAATTTCATTGGTATGCCTGATGGGTGACATCTAAAATCTTTGCTCTCCCAAATGTCGCATAATATCCAGAAACTCTTCAGAAAGGTCCATCATTATCCTATTCCACTCGATTTAACACCATGCAACAAATTGTCATCATCACCTTCCGTCACTTCATAATCCTTTAAAATAAAATATAAGCATCTGGTTGTGTTACATTATTTCTGCTGTGCACCACAGAATTGTTATTTGGTTTTGTTTATTCATTTCGAAACAATTCCATACCTTCCACCCAGCCTTCCCACACATCCGATACATTTTACACCCATATACTGTATATATAATTATCTGTCAGGGAGCTGAATTCAGGTCATACACCTACATTGCTTGGAAGTACCAACATGGTAACAATCGCCAAAACACCATCATATCCTTCCCCCACAATACTCCATACTCTCATTCTGCACCACAAAATACCCCTAATACCCCCTAATATGGGCTTCCTATACATTGTACCCAGCAATTTCCTAGCATACCACTCTCTATCATTCCCTACCATTCTGTGTCAGTGTATCTTACCCATGTCCATGAACCCACTCTACCATTTTCCACGTTTGCACTTTATAATTGTAGCCATCATTCCCCAATGCATTTTACCATGAAACACTTTTATTTTCCATTGCACGCAATTCCCCTTTATGTACCATTCTTCATCGTTATCACCATCACTTCCCACAATACACTGCCGTTCTCCGCCATGACATACTGATTGCTGTGAAATGGCTGTATCTGTTCAATAGTAAAAACGTTTTTCTATCACTAAGAACAAGAAAAAAGAAAGACTATCTGTTCCATTGTTTGGTATGTAATAAATGTATAAATGTCTATTATTGTTTTTTTTTTCAGGAACTTCTGCTGGAACTGTAAAAATAGAGAAAAGAGTCACGGCAGTCCTAGGAATTGATGTCACACTCACATGTTACTATGAAGCTCTGGAAAGAGAGGCAGTCTCTCAGATTGAGTGGTCAAAGAAAGGCCTTGGTGGGCAAAGTGTTCAGATTGCCATCCTGAGTGCAGAGCATGGGGCCCATGTGTATAAAGAATATGAAGGAAGAGTGAAACAAAAATCCCCATTACAGCCAGAGGACGGCACCATAATCCTAAAGAACGCTGTCCAGGCAGACGAGGGCACCTACCAGTGTAAAGTCACCACTTTCCCATCAGGGAACTTTGAAGTTGATCTGTTGCTTAATGTTCTTGGTAAGAGCAATCTAAAAAAAATAAAATATAGTTATGGGGTTCTGAAAAGAAAGTACGAGGATGAAACAACTGTCCGCAGGAAACCACAATTGGCAACAAAAATAAGTACATAACATAAAAATGAATACACACAACACAATCCTCCGGTAATAGGACAATAATCCCAACCACTGAACTCAACAATATCCACAGTCCTTTAACCTTTTATGTGCACAGACCTTTTACCTGTATTGTGCACACACCTATAACTTGTATTGTACACACACCTATTACTTGCAGTGTGCACAGACACACACCTATAACTTGTATTGTACACACACCTATTACTTGCAGTGTGCACAGATCTATTACCTGTATTGTGCACACACCTATTACCTGTATTGTGCACACACCTATAACTTGTATTGTACACACACCTATTACTTGCAGTGTGCACAGACCTATTACCTGTATTGTGCACACACCTATTACCTGTATTGTGCACAGATCTATTACCTGTATTGTGCACACACCTATTTCTTGCAGTGTGCACACACCTATTACCTGTATTGTACACACACCTATTACTTGCAGTGTGCACACACCTATTACCTGTATTGTACACACACCTATTACTTGCAGTGTGCACACACCTATTACCTGTATTGTGCACACACCTATTTCTTGCAGTGTGCACAGACCTATTACCTGTATTGTGCACAGACCTATTACCTGTATTGTACACACACCTATTACTTGCAGTGTGCACAGACCTATTACCTGTATTGTACACACACCTATAACTTGTATTGTACACACACCTATTACTACCTGTATTGTACACACACCTATTACCTGTATTGTGCACAGACCTATAACCTGCAGTTTGTGCAGACCTATTACCTGTATTGTACACACACCTACTACCTGTATTGTACACACACCTATAACCTGCAGTGTGCACAGACCTATTATCTGTATTGTTCACAGACCTAAAACCTGCAGTGTGTGCAAACCTATTACCTGTATTGTGCACAGACCTATTACCTGTATTGTGCACAGACCTATTACCTGCAGTGTGCACAGACCTACTACCTGCAGTGTACACAGACCTGTTACCTGTATTGTGCACAGACTTATTACCTGTATTGTGCACAGACCTATTACCTGTATTGTGCACAGACCTATGACCTGCAGTGTGCACAGACATATTACCTGTATTGTGCCCAGACCTATTACCTGCAGTGTGTACAGACCTATTACCTGTATTGTTCACAGACCTATACCTGTATTGTGTACACACCTACTACCTGTATTGTGCACAGACCTATAACGTACAGTGTGCCCAGACCTATAACCTGCAGTGTGGACAGACCTATTACCTGCAATGTGCACAGACCTATTACCTGTATTGTGCCCATACCTATTACCTGTATTGTGCACAGACCTATAACCTGCAGTGTGCCCAGACCTATTACCTGTTTTGTGCACAGACCTATTACCTGCAGTGTGTACAGACCTATTACCTGTATTGTACACAGACGTATTACCTCTATTGTGCACAGAC
>NC_092869.1:64947-68237 GCF_032062135.1 Pyxicephalus adspersus
ACCTGCAGTGTGCACAGACCTATTACCTGTATTGTACACACCTATTACCTGTATTGTGCACAGACCTATTACTTGCAGTGTGTACAGACCTATTACCTGTATTGTTCACAGACCTATACCTGTATTGTGCACACACCTATTACCTGCAGTGTGTACAAACTCAACCCTTTTCATTAATACAGGTAATTATTTTCTGCAATGTCTTTAATGTATTGAGCATGGGATTTCCTCTTCTCTTCCTATTACAGTTCCACCTTTGCCCACACTGAACCCAGGGCCTCCATTGGTAGAAGGAGTGGGCCAGACACTGGCCGCCTCATGTACGGCGGAGGGAAGCCCTGCCCCCATCCTGACCTGGCAGACAGAGGTGATTGGCACAAACTCCTCTCGGGCTTTTCTTCACTCTCGATCGGCCTCGGTGACCAGTGAGTTTTATGTTGTGCCAGTACGCAGTATGAATGGAAAGGCATTGACTTGTGTGGTATCACATCCTGGCTTCCGGGAGGAGAAGAGAATCACGCATGTGCTTTCCGTGAAGTGTAAGTACCGATTTCTTTCTAAAAATAGCAAGCATGAAATAAAACTGCTTTGCTGCATACAATCACATTTTAGCCTTTAAATGACAATAAATGTGAGCATTCATGACAGACAGCGCAAACATTTCATATGATTTTTCCCCCCTTACAGATCTCGCTGAGACATCCATACAGGGCCATGATGGCTGGTTCGTGGGAAAAGATGGCGCTGCCCTTCAATGTTTGTGTGATGGCAATCCTCCCCCAGTGTACAAGTGGTCTAGGTAAGGGTATAGTGTGGTGAGATCACATGATCAGTCAGGGCCAATATAGTGAAAGCTGGCATTGTGGTGAGATCATGTGATCACTCAGAGCCAATGTACTGAAAGCTGCCATTGTGGTGAGATCACGTGATCACTCAGAGCCAATGTACTGAAAGCTGGTAGTGTGAAGAAGCTGATTATTATTATTATTATTATTATGATGAATATTAATAATAATAAACAATATTTACGTCTAGTGCCAACATATGACATAGCTCTGATTATATGTGACATCAGTGCTAGTGTAAAACTTTCTTCCCTAGACTCCTTTCCATCACAAACACAGCATATAACAAGGAGTAGAGAGCTCACTGGGGCCCAGCCATCCCGGGGGCCCCTTCAGCCAGTGCCTAATGCCCCCCAATACAACAAAGCTGAAATGTATTATGTGGGAAAATCTTGTATCCTAATGTTATTTATTCAGATTATGTGAGAAAAAGACAGAAAACAAAAAGCATTTGCACCCTCCTTTCTACCCACCACCACTCTCTACCCTCCATTCCATGCACCAAACTCCATTATACCTTATATTCCGCCCTCCTTTCTACCCACCACCCACCATTCCACCCTCCACCTTCCATGCTCCATTCTACCCCCCGCTCTCTATTTCCCCCTCCATTCCAGACAAGTGTTACCTGTAAACCTGTAGATTCCTTCCTAGTAATTCCTTCTGTGCCAAATATACCGGAACTGCTGCTATTGGCCTACAGATAGCCAGTATGGGGGGAGGGGGAGGTATATGTGAGGCCATCGAAGGCCAAAGACTCCAAAATAAAATTCAGAGATGAAAGTCATCAGATGTCATTTAGGATGAAAGTTGCTGATTCACCCAGAAAATGAAAAACAAGAAAACGAGCTCCAACACGCCTGACACAGAACAATATGTGTGTGGCGAGAGGGGCCCTTTCAGCAGTTATTTCAGTTATTTGGGGTTCTGTAATGTAACCATAAGTGAGGACATGGGCCCTTCTCGCAGAACTCATTCCTCAGCCGTGTCTGGACAGGGGCCCATGTACAGCTTTCATTTCTGGCCATCCCGTGGCATTTCGCCAATCATGCCGATCTGTGGGAATATGAGCATGTTGGGATTCTGGTTGGACCAGTTGATGATGTCATGGTGTGATCACACCTTCCTTATACGAGCCACTGCTTGCGGCTGCTGTCCCATTAACCCTTTCATCCTGCACATGGGCCACACCATAAACGCACCCCATCACCCCTTCTTCCTGTTGCTCATCATCTCTGTAGCAGTATAATTCTTTACCATTTATCATTGGATTGTAGCATTGCAGACACCAAGACACTCCAACATTTACTACATGAGCAAAATTTTCCTATCTGGAGTCCTGAAATCCCAGTGGGAAATCGATATGGACAATAGGACACCATGTGATCTGCACCCCCAGGATACCCGGCACCCCAAAAGATCCAATCTATATAGGGAGCCAGAAGATCCAGCAGAATATTCATCTTAGTATTCATCCTAGATCAGCTAAATAATAGATTGCCCCTACATTCACCCGAGTAGAATACGTTTACCTTGATACATTTCTGGAAGATTTCATTTTACGTTTTCTTACTGCCCTCCTCTTTCCAGTGACACGAAGGTCACATGCTCATCATACAAGCCTCCTCTCCCTGCCTGATCCCGCCCCTGAGGAGCAGCGTTAGATCCCTTTGGTGTAGATGGTCAATGAATCTTGCTGGTACATGGACTGATCCCATACTCAATCCACCTCTGACTATAAGGATAGACACAAATAGGAGGGGGGAGGGGAGGGTGCTAAGGGGAAATGGAATGTTACATTGCATATTGTGCACTATCTAGATATAAATCTGATTAATTCTCAGTGTCAATATCAATTTTTCTCTTCTTTATCTTCCAGGGAAAATGGGTCCCTTCCCCAGGAGGTAACCTTTGATGGGAACAGACTGATATTTCCGGGGCCCCTCACTGCAGGGGATGCCGGCCTGTATACCTGCAAGGCCTCAAATGATGTGGGGAGCAGACAAGCCAGCGTCAGTGTGTATATATCCGGTCAGTATGAAGCCAACCTGCTCCCCGGGTGTTGTCTGGGGGCTTCCCTTAAACTCTGCGAAATTATATATGAAAAATCAACCAATACATGCTCCTATGGGGACCGTAAAAATGGGGCCCAAATATGTGCTGTGTGAAGGATCTGCCCTGCCCTAATACTGGTTCTATAGAAGTGGGGCCCCATTATGTGCGGTGTGAAGGATCTGCGCGGCCCTCATAGTGATTCTATAGAAATGGGGCCCCAATATGTGCTATGTGAAGGATCTGCCCTGCCCTATAGTGATTCTATAAAATAAGGGCCCCATTATGTGCTGTGTGAAGGATCTGCGCGGCCCTTATAGTGATTCTATAGAAATGGGGCCCCAATATGTGCTATGTGAAGGATCTGCCCTGCCCTTATAGTGATTCTATAGA
>NC_092869.1:72117-79167 GCF_032062135.1 Pyxicephalus adspersus
CATCCCAGGGCCGTATAGCCGGAACAGTAGGTAGCTGGATTTGGGCATAGGGTTATGGGTGCGGTCAGAGTGGGAATAAATCTTCAAAGTGAATCGTAGATGAAAAGCAGAATTAGAGAGAAATGAGATGAAAGTTTTGAGCGTCATTTGACTTCCTTCTCTTCCCCCTGTGGAGAATGAGATCCTCAGACAATTCTAAGTAGAAGATATAAAGCATGGCATCAGTGGGAGGAAGTCACCTGGACAGGTGTCCCCCAATGTCTGCACCTACCTAAAACCACACACCTCACTTGTTCACTCTGCAAAGGAATTGTCACTCAGCCCAGTGAATGATGGGAAAATTCAGTCTGCAAAGAACAGCCAATGATATGTCAGGAATAACAGATCTTTCTGTGGAAGTGATTGGATGGAACCAGCAGAGCTTCCACTCATTTAATAATTTGATATTTCCCCATAATGTGTGAATTCTATAATAATGTGTCCCCATGTCTTTTATTACAACATGGCTCATCCCTCCTTTCACCCACAGAGAATGAGCCCAGGAAGGTGGACCTCATGTCTATGTCACTGGTGTCAGTCGGGGTAGTGACTGCCGTCCTGCTGGTCATCCTGGTGATAACAGTTGTTCTGGTCAATCGCCATCATAAGAAGAAGACAAAGAGACTGTCTGAGAAAATGTAAGATCCAGGAGCAGATGGCAGTGGGAGGGGAAGGTACAACCTGGGCAAAATGGGAGGTGGGGAAGGCACCAGGGGCAGATTAAAGGGGGAGGTACAACCAGGGGCAGATTAAAGATGGAGAAAGCACAAGGGGCAGGTGCAAGAGGGAGTAAGCACCACAGCAAAATGACAGGTGGAGAAGGCACCAGGGGCAGGTGGAAGGGGAAAACCCCACCAAGGGCCAGTGGACAGTGGGGAAAGCAACAGGGGCAGAAAGGAAAAGGGGGAAAGCACTAGGGGCAGATGGAAGGGGGAGAAAGCACCAGAGCAAAATGGGGGGTGGAGAAGACACCAGGGGCAGGTAGATGGTGGAGAAAGCACCAGGGGTAGGTGGAAGGTGGAGAAAGCAACAGGGGCAGATGGAAGAGGGAGTAAGCACCAGGGCTAAATGGGAGGTGGAAAAGGCACCAGAGGATGGTCGAGAAAGCCCAAGGGGTGGGTGGACAGTGGTGAAAGGATCAGGGGTAGGTGGAATGGGGAGAAAGCACAAGGGAAAGGTGGAAGGGAAAAAACCCACCAAGGGACGGTGGACAGTGGGGAAAGCAACAGGGGCAGATAGAAAGGGGAGAAAGCACCAGGGGCAGAAGGAAGAGGAGGAAAGAACCAGGGGCAGGTGGAAGGTGGAGAAACCACCGGGGGTAGGTGGAAGGGGGAGAAAGCACCGGGGGTAGGTGGACGGTCGAGAAAGCACCAGGGGTAGGTGGAAGGTGGAGAAACCACCGGGGTAGGTGGAAGGGGGAGAAAGCACAGAGGGGCAGGTTGAAGGGGCAAATTCAACCAGAGGAAGATAGGAAGAGATTTCACAGCCAAGGGCAAATGACAAAGGTAGGTACAGCCAGGGGTAGATAAGATAAGGAAATACAACCGAGGACAAATATAAGGGAAGATGAAATATTTTGTTTTCTAGTGAGGAACTTTCTACGTTATCACGGCAAGCATCAAGGAGAAGACTTTCCACCTCGGCCAGCACAGATACCCGGATGCAGGTGAGGGGAGGCCACTTGGACCACAATCATTTAGCAAACTTTATACACAACTAAATGACCTTAAGTACTCACCTTCTAAATGTGTATAATATTTTAATGTGTTTAGTAACCTACTGTACCAAACAGCAATTCTGATTGTAACAATACCTGCTGTCCTCTCTCTTTTCAGCTGGAAGAAAGTCTACATATGAGACATCACCCTGACAGCTTGAGAGACCCCAGTATTAGCTCAATAATGGTAAAAATTCTGTCCTATCCATAGATACCCCATCTGATAGCAGGACATGGTGTGTCTGATGTCACCCCCTGGTGGACACAAAGCTAATTGACATGTTTCTTTAGCAGGTGTATAGAATCTGTCTTTAATTTCATTTATTGTACATAAGATTAATCACAAATGGTGTTGGTATACAGCATGAACAGATATTTTATTATTATAATATTATTAAATATAAGATATTTTTAATAACAGTATTATTTAGAAAAGGTTATTGGCAATAAAATATAATGCAGCAAAGATTTATATTCATAGAAAATTTCCCAAATTGGTGCAAGGTGGTAACCATATCTCGTCAGTGACTTTTAATGATCATGATATTTATTACATTGTAAAGACTGCATCAGCAGAACACCAGGAAAATATTACAGTGAGTGCAATGTTCAACTTTAACACTGATTGCTGGACTTCATCAAAACATAAAGTTGTCCATAAATCTTACTATGTTTTTATTGAAATTTCTCATTTTTACACATTACACCTAAAATGTGACTGATTTAAAGCTTTACCATTTCTTTGGATTATTTCCCTCTTTGTTTCAATACATTCTAAGCCCAATTTTTGTCCCTTGGCAGGGGGAAGATGTAGATCGACGCAGTTACTCCACCCTAACCACAGTGCGGGAGACAGAGACCCAGACCGAGCTCCTGTCCACAGTACCAGATGAGGAGGTAAAGGAGGAAAGCGAAGGTGAGGAGGAAGGCATGGATGAGAAAGATTTGGAGCTAAGTGACCGGGGCAGCACTGGAGTCATGGAGAATCAACCATTTATCAAACAAGGAATGACACATTTCTATCAGGAGAATGGGACCTTACGTGCCAAGCCAAGTACAAATGGGATCTACATCAATGGCAGAGGACATCTTGTATAACTGGACCCCCCCTCCGCTTCCGAACTGTATGTCAATGGCAGAGGACATCTTGTATAACTGGACCCCCCCGAACTGTATGTCAATGGCAGAGGACATCTTGTATAACTGGACCCCCCCCTCCGCTTCCGAACTGTATGTCAATTACAAAGGACATCTGGTGTAACGGGATCCCCCCCACCCCCAAATTCTACATCAATGACAGAGAGTACCATGTGTATTTGAACCCCCCCAGACTGTAAATCAGTGGTATAGGGAACTGGCATACCTGGGCCCTTGAGACTATATGGAAGAAGGATAAGGAGCCAAAGACTGACGCCTTCCTGCCACATTGGTGGCCAACATCATACCACCATCTTCCTGTATTATCACCGATGGAAGCTGCAGTGCCCATTGTTTTTATCCCACATGAAGCCATACAGGGCAGTCAGTATTACTCCGGTTATATTGCTGGTGCAATGGAGATTTTATGCCTTTATAATGGAACTGACTGACTTGTCTGGATTATTTGCTGATCTTGTAAAATACTGAAATGATTGTGGACCCAGCTAATGAACGTACAATATCTGTATGCTGGATATCCTCGTGTGCCATAGGCTGAACATACTGCCGGATGGGAGCTGCACCATGACATGGACTTTTTATGTTTAATAAATCTCCGACCTAGCAGTTTGTCTCCCAGAGGGGTAAAGGGGTCTCCCCATGGAAGGGTCATAGAGGGGTCCCTCAGCATATTCTATTTTTTTTTTTTTTTTGCTGTCTGTGTCCCTTTTAAATGTAAATCTCTCTAAAATAAGTGGAAATCCCACCTCACTGGGAGAATTCTTCTCATAGGAAGAGATCTCCTTTACTTCTGTTTTAGTGACAGCCATAGAATTTTGGATTTCACCAACATTGGTACAAGCTGTACAATGGGGACACAAATGGCAATCTGACAATATTTGGGCAATATCGATATTGTGGCTGTGTGACATGTGAGCCCTTGTGGGCCACACCAGTTGTTACATAAGGTGGGCCCATGGATAACTCATCTAACATGGCTTTACCTCTCCTATCTATTGGTGTCTTCATTAAGTTCATAGAAGGGCCCCGACCACACACAGAACCCCCTCTGGAAGTGAAAATGCTAATTGGACCCTATAACAATGATATTTGTACTGTGTAATGAATTCTAATGAGAAGCATCTCCAGGCAGCTAGATTTTGTATATTCTGCAGAGGAAATGAAGGGGCATTAACACTCCAAAGAGGAACTGACATTCTCCCGTATGACTCAATAATGGAGAATGCATTGTGAAAGAGACCCGGAGGGGCAGCAAATGGAGGGACCATCTTAGAAAACATTGGTAATCTTTTTATATGAGGTGGGAGAAGAGTTTACTGCTTATGAGAGGGAGAGTGGCTATGAATGGGGTCATTCAATGGGCCACAAAGAATGTGTCTGACCCCAATATGGAGGACTGAGATGGTGCCCAGACACTACCGTGTACATAGCTCTGTAAATGAAGTTGCAGCTCATTTTCTATGGAAACATTGAAAGTCAGGAGACTGTATTTATATGGAATGTATATATTTTATACTTGCTGTATTTATATAAAGGTATAGGGAATTGAACCGGCATCCCAAGGAAACCTATTGTATAAAAGTCATTGTTACTTGAAGCTGATTGTTTGTAAATCAGAAATAAGTGGATGGAGAATGCGTCTTGTGTCATTTTTTTCACATATGGCTGCATGTGCCTGACTAGCCAGAATATTACCCATCCAACACGGGCACAACAGGGGAGATACCAGGTGTGGAAAGGGGGGGATGAATATACTAAAGGGGGGTAGAGGGGTATACTAGGTAAAAAATAGAAAGTAAGAACATACATGATGCAGAAAGGCCAGCAGCATACTAAGTGTAGGAAAGGGGGAGAAAATACCAAATTGTCTGTAGGTAGGAAGGAGAAAAATATAGGGGGGCATGCCAGAAAAAGAAGGTGCATACCAGGAGATGTAATATACTGGGGGGACACATAGGAAGGAGGGGCATACTGCACTGGGTGCACAAACGGGTAGGTGGGCCACAGCAGGGCAAAGGGCTATACCAGGGGCAGAATGGGGAGGAAGGATCATATTGGAAAAGCTGAAAAAAGGGGAAGAACCTATTAGTTTAATTATTAATAAAAAAAACATATTTGTAACATATTTGAACCATTACAAATGTATTGCACCCATAAAACCACCAGAAACCTCATTGCCTTTCAGGAAATAGCCCTTCCAGTTCATGAAAATAGCTACATTTTGCGGGAACTTACCAAAGTTCATAAAAAAATATGATAAAGTGAAAATTTTTTATTTGCCTTTCTCTAGTTTCCAGCCAATAAAGCTAAGAAGATGGCAACCACGTGAAACTCTATGGCTGTAGGACTGGAAATATGTACACAAGCAAACAAATCACAAAGAGGAACTCCAAACATTCAGCGTGTTTAAAAGGTGTGAGTAGAATTATTTGAAATCAAACTTCCTATAGCACAAGGAAGCCAATCGTCTATCATGTTTCAGTTACCTAAAGAAAGAGAGGGTGAAGTTAGGGGCTAAAGGGATGGTAAGAAGGTGACACGGGACGCCAGTGTAAGTACCTGAATTAGGAACATGTTAGCAGGTATAGCACATTGAAAGTATATCAGTTGTGTAAGAAGATCTTTGGATATCATTTATCATCAGGAAGTCTGCCTCAAAAAAAGGACAGAAAACTCTAACACTTAATTTCCTGGATACAGCCTGTGATTGACCATGCCATGGCCATGGAGGACCACTCCATAATGATTGGGGTAGGAGCAGCCCTGTTTGATCTGTGAACATGTTGTACAATTTGGGTGATGCTCTACACAGGATGTGGTTTTTAAGACACCAGCTCGAGCTTCCTCTAAACCTTCGATCAGAACATTCAGAGTAGAGATGCTGCAGGAGGAGTTAGTTCAACTCGATTCACGTCAGGGCTGGTAATCATTTCTGTAACACAACTGCTTCCTCCACCCGACCACTTCCTTTAAATATCAAATTTGTGTTCCTAATCTGCACAAAGTCAGTGAGGAGAGTCGTGCCATTAAAGCGGGTCTAAGGTATGGACCAGAGACCCTCAAAGTGGTTTTGGTGACTCTGTAGGGCAACGTCAAAAGGCAACCATGTCACTCGCCATGAAGGCCCGGCAGAAGGTGAAGAAGAAGATAGTGAAGGACAAAGTGTTTGGGTGTGATCTGATGGAGCATCTGCAACTGTCAGGTCAAGAGGGTAAGTTACTTCCTGTACATAAGCTGGACGACAGCTGAGGGTTAGGATAGAGTAAATGGATGAATTAGATTTTTTATTCACAACCCTTGGACATGAACTATGACTGCTGCCATAAATAGCAGACATGACCCTGTATGTACAAATCATTCTTACATTAGGTGGGCTTACGTCACAATGTCTGTTCAACATCGCTGTACACAAGAAAACTCTAAAAAAGTTCCCTTCAAAGATATTCTGGAAAAGTGTTAGTTGTCAGCCTAGGACAGTGAGTCATGAGAAGGTTCAAAATAAAGAAAATGAGTGCAGGAAAGGTAAATAATCTGACACGGGTAACACTTGTGTTCCTGGCTTTAGGTTTCCTGTAGACCCCGATGTTTGGGATGTACAATGATCATCATACACACACGGGTATGACAACAATTGTTCCTGGCTTTAGGTTTCATGTAGACCCCGATGTTTGGGATGTACAATGATCATCATACACACAGGGGTATGACAACAATTGTTCCTTGCTTTAGGTTTCATGTAGACCCCGATGTTTGGGATGTACAATGATCATCATACACACAGGGGTATGACAACAATTGTCCCCGGCTTTAGGTTTCATGTACACCCCGATGTTTGTGATTTAAAATAGTCATCATACACACAAGGGTATGACAACAACTGTGCCCGGCTTTAGGTTTCCTGTAGACCCCGATGTTTGTAATGTACAATGATCATCATACACACACAAGTATGACAACAACTGTGCCCGGCTTTAGGTTTCATGTACACCCCGATGTTTGTGATTTAAAATAGTCATCATACACACAAGGGTATGACAAGAATTGTTCCCGGCTTTAGGTTTCCTGTAGACCCCAATGTTTGTGATGTACAATGATCATCATACACACAAGGGTATGACAACAATTGTCCCCGGCTT
>NC_092869.1:80149-89975 GCF_032062135.1 Pyxicephalus adspersus
ATGTTTGTGATGTACAATGATCATCATACACACAGGGGTCTGACAACAATTGTTCCTTGCTTTAGGTTTCATGTAGACCCCGATGTTTGGGATGTACAATGATCATTGTACACACAGGGGTATGACAACAATTGTTCCTGGCTTTAGGTTGCCTGTAGATCCCAATGTTTGTAATGTACAATGATCATCATACACACAGGGGTATGACAACCATTGTTGCTGGCTTTAGGATTCCTGTAGACCCCAATGTTTGTGATTTAAAATAGTCATCATACACTTGAGGGTATGACAAGAATTGTCCCGGGCTTTAGGTTTCCTGTAGAGCCCGATGTTTGTGATGTACAATGATCATCGAATACACCGGAGTGAAAGATGCACTCTACAATGAATACAGATTGTACACATGGGGATGGAGATATGTTGTGCACTTCCCCATAAAAACACAAGGTACACAACGGGGTAGGAGGTTGTTGCACTCCACCATAAATATACATTGTACACTCCAGGGTGGAGATATGTTGTGCACTCCACCATGAATACTCATTGTACAAATTAAAGGGGAGATATGTTGTGCACTCTTCTGTACTCAGCACAGGAAGTCTGTGGGAAGTTTCACAATTGTTCAGTCTCTTTATTCTCCACAGTGACAAGCTGCGTGGGTCAGTCCTCATTGACACTATGAGTTGGAAAGCGGGTTGGGCCCTAGAGAGAGCACAGGAATCCATATTCTGCTTTTGACAGGATATGGTACTAGACTTTCCCCCAGGACGCATCTTAGTCTTGTCTCCTGTGGCAAATTTTTGTGTTTCTGGAATGACTGACACCAGGAATGATTGTAATGGATCCACAGGCACCAGGATTGACTGACATGGGGTCAAAGGCACTCGGAGTGGCTGGCATTGGTTCGAAGGCAACTGAAACGGCTGACATGGGTTTACAGGCACCAGGAATGACTGACATGGGGTCACAAGCACCAGGAATGACTGACATGTGGTCACAGGCACCAGGAATGACTGACATAGGGTGACAGTCACCATGAATGACTGACATGGGGTCACAAGCACCAGGAATGACTGACATGAGTACACAGGTACCAGGAATGACTGACATTGGTTTACATGCACAAGAAATGGCTGGAATGGGTTCAAAGGGACCAGGAATGACTGACATGGGGTCAAAGGCACTCAGAATGACAGACATTGGCTCACGGGAACACGGAATGACTGAAACGGGTTCACAGGCACCAGGGATCACTGACATGGGTTCACGGGCACCAGGAGTGACTGACATGTGCTAACAGGTACCAGGAATGACTGACATGGGGTCACAGGCACCAGGAATGACTGACATGGGGTCACAGGTACCAGGAGTGACTGACATGGGGTGACAAGCACCAAGAATTACTGACATGAGTACACAGGTACCATGAATGACTGACATTGGTTTAAAGGCACAAGAAATGACTGACATGGGTTTAAAGGTCCCAGGGATGACTGACATGGGTTCACAAACACCAGGAATGATTCACATAAGTTCACAGGCACCAGGAATGACTGACATGAGTTCACAGGCACCAGAAATGATTAACATGGGGTCACAGGCACCAAGAATGACTGGCATGGGTTCACAGGTACCAGTAGTGACTGACATGGGGTCACAATCACCATAAATGGCTGACATGGGTTCAAAGGCACCAGGAATAACTGATATGGGGTCACAGGCACCAGGAGTGACTGACATAAGTTCACATACACCAGGAATGGCTGACATTGGTTCACAGGCACCAGGGATCACTGACATGGGTTCAAAGGCATCAGGAATTACTGACATGAAGTCCCAGGCAACAGGAATGACTCACTTAGGTTCACAGACATCAAGAATGATTGACATGGATTCACAGGCACCAGCAATGACTCACATGCTCACTGACATGGGGTCACAATCACTAGGGATGACTGACAGGGGGTCACAGGAACCAGGAATGCCTGACATAGATTCACAGGCACCAGAAATGACTGACATGAGGGCCACAAGCACCAGAAATGACTGACATGAGGGCCACAAGCAGCAGGAATGACTGACATGAGGGCCACAAGCAGCAGGAATGACTGACATTTCTTCACAGGCACCAGGGACAACTGACATTTGTTCAAAGGCACAGAAAGTGGCTGACATGTATTCACAGGCACCAGGAATGACTGACTTGGGTTCAAAGGTACCTGGAATAACTGACATGGGGTCACGGGCACCCGGAGTGATTGGCATGGGGTCACAAGCACCAGGAATGTCTGACATTGGTTCACAGGCCGAAAAAATGGCTGAAATGGGTTCACAAGCACAAGGTGTCATTGACATGGGGTCACAGGCACCAGAAATGACTGACATGGCATTTACAGGTACCAGAAATGACTGATGGAGTCACAGTCACCACAAATGGTTTACATTAATTCAAAGGCATCAGGAATGGCTGACATGGGGTCACAAGCACAGGAATGACCGAAATGGGTTCAAAGGCACCAATAATTACTAATATTGGGTTACAGGTACCAGGAATGACTGACATGGGATTACAGGGACCAGGAATGACTGACATGGGGTCACAGTCACCAGAAAAGGCTGACATGAGTTCAAAGGCACCAGGAATGACTGACATGGGTTTATAAGGACCAACCAGGAATGTCTGACATTGGGGTCAAATGCATCCAGAATTACTGATATTGGTTCACAGGCAACAGAAATTGCTGATTTGGGTTCAGAGGCACCAGGATTGATTGAAAATGGGGTCACGGGCACCAGGAATGACTGACATGGGATCACAGTTACCTAGAATGCTAGCATTGGATGATTGGCACTTCATGGACATACACCAGGGTCATGGTTATCTGAAGGCACCTGGAAAAGCCATCAATGAGACCAAAGCCAGTATTTGGGACTAGTATTGGGATCATAGGCACCTAGAATATCCACCATGAGTTTTCAGGCTCCCTGAAAGAGTACAATTGCAGTCATAACCATCCAGGAGGACAAGCACTGGGGTTGTAGGCAGTTTGACCAGACTGATTACAAACATTTAGAATGCCAATAAAATAGACGACACAGAGCTTTTACTGGGACAACTAATAACTGACAGAACAAGGTCACAGGCATCTGAAAAGTCCACTACTTAGATAAAGGTACCAAAAAAAAATAAAAACTAGAACTTGCTGCAGGATTTACAGAATTTACCGTAACATGAAGCACAAAGTGATTTTACTGAGATCACATACAGCGCAGAAATCTATGCAGGGTAATACTCCATTTCATTCTTCGTCTGGAAACCTTCTTCTCCCCTCTCCCTTTCTCCCTCCTTCCCTCCCTCCTTCCCTCCCTCCATATCTTTTTTCTTTACCTCTCTCTCTCTCCCCCTCTCTATCTATCTCTCTCCTTCTCGCTCATCCCTATTCCCCACTTTCTGTCTCTCTCTGTTTCTCATTTTCTCCCCCCACTCTCTCTTTTCCCTTTCTCTTTTCTCTCCCTCTCTCTCTCTCTCTCCTTCTCTCTCTCTCTCTCTCTCTCTCTCTCTCTCTCCATCTCTCTCTCTCTCTCCTCTCTCTTCCTCTCTTTTCTTTCTCTTATATTCTTGTGTAATTGCTTTCATGTGTGTTTTGTGGGTGTCAGCATCAAAGGCTATCGTTGGGAAGGGGGCAGCACAAGCTAGCGGGCCTAGAGGAGCAATAAATATAAATGCAGTTCTAATCCCCGGGGAAGCAGAGAAGACACTTCCAAGGTCTGATTTCAGGGTCAGAGACATATGACAGAAAGATTGCAGAGTGTTTCTATTTTTCCAGTACTAACATTGGTGCTGATCAGTTCCTCAGGTTTTGAAGAGCTGCACAGAATTTGTTGAGGAACATGGCATTGTGGATGGGATCTATAGGCTGTGTGGCATTTCCTCCAATGTACAGAAATTACGGTGAGTCCTGAAGATGAATGCTAGTGAGAATATTCATTTATAGAATACTGTGACATGAGTTTTCCATTGACTGTACAATCTTTACCAACATAACATGCTTTCCTACAGACAAGAGTTTGACTTAGAGCGGCCTCCTGACCTAAACAAGAGTCTCTACCTACAGGACGTCCATTGCGTCAGCTCCCTATGCAAAGCTTACTTCCGAGAACTGCCCAACCCGCTGCTTACCTACCAACTGTATGACAAGTTTGCTGTGAGTATTTCACAATTTTCCAATCACACACTGTTATTACAATGTTCAGTCACACATAACCAACAAAGCAAGGCAATGCTCACCTTTAGGGTTAGGCTTCCAAAATCCACTATGTCTTCCCGTGTCCCCATCTTCTAAATATTCCTGAGTCTGTAAAATTGATCTGGGTTCTTATTATCCAACTCTACCTTTTTTAGGGGCCCTGCACATACAAACAGTGGTGCATAGGAGGTAGGGAGCAATGCACAGAATCATGTATTACGCAGTCCCAAAGCTCTAAATGTGGCTACTATAGATTATGGAACCTTTAAATGAAAATGTAATTGCATTAAATAGATTTCCCAACTTTCTGACCTGATACCCCTCAATGGCAGAAAAATGATAGGTGTTGTAACTTGTAGCCCCTAACTATAGACAATTAAGTCTATTTCTTTAAAGCCAGTAACAAAACATCTCTTTATATTCTACTGAAGGATGCGGTGGCCATACAACTGGAAGAACAACGTTTAATAAAGATCAGAGATGTGTTGAAGGAGCTTCCACTTCCCCATTACAGGTACAGTCCAAATCTTACCCACATTCTGTCTCCTTGATAATTGGAAAAGTTCCAATGTTGGGAAGTGTTCTTCAATATATACAATGTCAGGTACACTGAACCTTACACTTACAGGTATCTGATCAGTGCCCAATTGTACAGCAATTTATGTAACAGAAAGGATTCCTCAAATGGGTGATTGCTGTCTGGATGTTTGCCCAGTAATGGCATTTCCATGGTCTTCCATGGTTGGGTTGTGTCATTAATTATGCTGCTGAAAGATAAGAACCTAATAAATTAGCTTATTATAAAATGATGAACTCTGTGTTAGTCTTCCTCCAACTAAACAAATTATTTTATGTGTTTCTAACAGGACTTTGGAGTATCTCATGAAACATCTGATCCACGTCGCTTCATTCAGCTCACAAACTAATATGCACACCAGGAACCTGGCCATTGTATGGGCACCAAATCTGCTGAGGTAAGAAAGAGCGGCATGTCCAAGTGTAGCTCACCTTGTATGATAAGGCTCCCTGTCCACGGAGACTGTACCAGGCCTAAACTCAGGAAAAGCCTCCATATACGTATTGTAGAAAGACCTCGGATTTAGCTGTATTATTGCACACGTCTTTTATCACTGTGGGAATAATGTTATTTCTGAGATAAAAATCACATCGGACTGGACCAATTCATCTATTGATTGTCATTACTGTGCAGGTCCAAGGATATTGAATCATCCGGGTTTAATGGTACTGCAGCATTCATGGAGGTCCGGGTTCAGTCCATTGTTGTGGAATTTATTCTGACCCATGTGGAGCAGTTATTTGGCAATGCTGATGGTGAGTATACAGATGGTAATGTCATTGTTTTGGATTATGGAATATGAAGACCATTCTTTCCTTGAAGTTATCTTTCCAAACCTTGTAATGTCTCCCTCACTTTACTTGGCCCATGCTCTTCAATATTATAGGAAATAATAATTCTGTGTTTGTGAACAGGAAACATGAATAGCACATCATCAATGGTCTGGCCAACTTGTGTTCCTGAAGACTATTTTCGCTCTTTGTCATACAACCTACCGAGCATGTTAAACCACGGAGATGGCCCTCCGCAGATACGACCATACCACACCATCATTGAGTTCTCTGATCCCAAGTAAGTCTCCATATTAGATTTCTGTAAATATAACCTGGAACCTTTACATTGTCAGCTGCTCTAACCACCTTTCATTATGATTCCACTTACTATTGGTTGCTGCTCCTCACACCTGTGCCAACATTACAAATTATTCTTTCAGACTTCAGTGGAAGCTTGGTGCATTTCGTCTTGTTTTTCACCCAATCGAGGATTCATTCCCAATTTTATGTGGACATATGTGTATGTAGACAGATATAAAGCTAATTTAAATCAACATTTATCCAAAGTAAGATGGCTGCAGCCACACCTCTGAGCAATAGGCACCAACATAATATTGTTCATATAAATATAAAATTTAACTCAATATTGTCACCGTTGCATGGATATTAGTAAAGATATATAAGAATAAATTGTTTGCTACCTTATAAAAGTCTTTAATAATGAGGCCAATAACAATCTGCATGTAATATAGTGAACGCTGACCATTCTTGTTACATGTATGTATCAGGGGAAGAACATGGGGACCAAGGGCCCTAGAGTTTGTGTTACTTTATAATTCACATAACTACCTTAACCCCACATCATCCTACAGCATAAAGCATTGCTAAGGGTTCTGAATGCATTGTTTTCTCACAGGTACATACATTTCACTAACAATTCTCATATCAAGAAACTGCTGACAAGAGATTGAACTTTACTACATTGGGAATGATATAACAATAATAATATTAATAATAATAATAATAATATTAATAAAACTTGCTGACTGTTTGCAGGAGAAAGGGCTCTTTAAAAGCCAAGAAATGGAAATCCATCTTTAACCTTGGCCGATCAAATAATGACTCCAAGCGCAAGTCAACAAAGCAGGATGATAAAGGTTTGGCTCCTTCCACGTCCTATTTACATTATTTATCATATATTTGCTTTCTAAATGAGGTAATAAAGATTTGTAGAAAATATTCTTGTTATGCCCAACAGAAATATAAAAAATGTATGAAGACATACAAAAAAGTCAACGCAAATACCACAACCCACGGTGTAATAATGTTCAGGCACAGCTGCAGCCGGGGTATGGGCCCTTCATTCTCACATATCACACAAGGCAAAAAGTTTTCACCAACCAGGAGAAGTTATTACATTTCTCCATGGTTATTATTATAAAAGTTATTACATTTCTCCATAGTAAAAGATAAGGTGGGAACTACTGATCCTAAAGTATTATATATGTGTATGATGCCTGCCCCAGAGGGAAACATATAGTTATCAAGACAAAAAATAAAGCTGGGGTTTAAGAGGCAAACTGTAAATTTTCTATAGGTAGTAAGTAAGTTATATTATAAATCATATAACATACATATATACAATACAACACAAGAATACAGTTAGATAAAAAAACCAATACAGCACAAATTTAGTCCGGTCCCCTTGGCCAAGCCAAAGGGGAATCGTTAGGGGACTGTTGCCCTACACATAATGTATCTCTATGCAGGTAAGTATTGGTGGTTGGCTGTGCGGCGTCCCGACGTGTTTCGCCCTTGAAGGCTTCTTCAGGGGACCCTTTGAAGCCACCAAAGGTAGCTAGACATGAAAATAATAATTGTGTAAGTACAATATTGATCATAGTGTGTTGTAGAGAATAGTAAGAGATGTATATGATAATCAAATTTCATTATTATTATCAGAACTCTTCATACCTTAATATTAGTTTTTCATGTTGACATGTAAAAGAATACACTGTTACCATCTCAAATACATCTCATGATCAATAATGTACTTACACAATTATTATTATTTTCATGTCTAGCTACCATTGGTGGCTTCAAGGGGTCCCCTGAAGAAGCCTACAAAGGCGAAACATGTCGGGACGCCACACAGCCAACCACCAATACTTACCTGCATAGAGATACAGTGGCCTTGATTCTTTAAAGTTCCCAAAGGCTGGAGAGAATACGCTTTCATCAGTGAAGCTGGGTAATCCAGCAAACCTGGAATGGATTTCCTAAAAGTTGTTAGCTATTTGTTAGCATATGTTTTGAATCCTGGACCAGATCCATTCCAGGTTTGTTGGATCACCCAGCTTCACTGATGAAAGTGTATTCTCTCCAGCCTTGGATAGCTATGATAAATCAAGGCCATTATGTGTAGAGCAACAGTCCCATAACACTTCCCCTTTGCCTTGGCCAAAGGGACCGGACTAAATGTATTGGTTTTGGTATTCTCTATTGGTTTTTTATCTAATTGTATTCTTGTATTGCATTGTATATATGTGTTATATGATTTATAATATAACTTACTACCTATAGAAAATTTACAGTTTGCCTCTTAAACCCCAGCTTTCTTTCGTCTTGATAATGATTTCTTCCATTGTAATTACATTTCAAGTTATTACATTGTTTTCATTGTGTCACACTTACCTGTTCCTCACTAAAGAGCAGACACCTCTCTCCTGCGCATGCGGGCAGTTCTGACGCTGGGCGTGCCTCTGTTTCCAGGCTTTATCAATTCCGCCCACTCCACTGGCCAATCAGAAATTAGCCTCTGGACCAGCCCTGGCTCACACTCAGTGTTCGTGCAACGTGTCTCCATTGGTGCTGAGCCCCTAGTTCTGTGAGCTAGTTCCTGTCCACTTGTTGGCTAATTCCTGTGTCCAGCTCTTGCGATAACCCCTCGTTGTCCAGTCTGTTGGTTCCCAGCCAACTCCCATGTGCTGTACCTGTCTGCCTGTGGATATCTCTGTGTCACCTGCCACCTCCTTTTGCTTTTAGTGTCTCCTGTGTTCCCCGTGTCCACAGTTGCTCCTGTGTCACTGGTGTCTGTCTTCTGGACCCCTGGCGTGTGACCTGACCTCTCTTGCTTGCTGCCTGCTTCAACCCCGGTCTTCCTTGACTATCCTTCTGCTTTGTAATTTAATACCAGGTTTTCCCACCTTGGTGTGCCCAAGGACTGCCACCGGGCAGTAACCAGTGGCGCAACGTCCTCACCATCAGAGGCTCCGGAGAAAACCTGGTTACTGCTTAGACTCTGCACTTTGGCCCTTCTCAGGGCTCACACCACATCTGTGCAAGCCATAGCGCCCCCTAGAGGTCCTGTCTCTCCCTGCGTGACACATTGTCATTACATTTCCAGTTAATACGTTTCTTTCATTGTTATTACATTTAAGTTTATTACATTGCTTTCAAAACATAATTCTGAAAGTGTCATCTAAAAACCTCTTTCCTTCATTTAGGAAATATTTGGCTGATAATTGGGTTTTATGCCTGTTGCGGAATAATTACAACTCAGATCTTCTATCTTACCATTCTTAACACCTATTCCACCGGCCCAAACCTCCATGAAACTAACCAAACACCCCGACCACCCACCCAGGATCCTGTGCCAACAACTGCACAGCTTTCCCATCACTCAGCAGTCATATTGCAGGTATTATGTCTCAGCAGATCCCTCCTTCAATCTTCCACCAGCAGTCACTCCACTTTCAATTTCTGACCTTATCAAACGAGTTTTGATGCTTTCAGTGATTCAATTTTACAGAATGTCTGCTGCCATGGAAGACAATAAGGTCTTCTGAATCTTAACAAGTATCCACATCAGTATGAATACTGCATTGCCTTCTGTATACTGGGCCGACCCCTATGGACCTTCTTCCATAGGGGTCAGATACTGCAGTGCTGCCTTTTGAACCTCTACAAAGTTCTAATACTGCTGCTGTTCCAGTAGTACCCCACTGAGGGCTCTCCACATATTTCCAATACTGCAGCGCCCCCTGTGGGTCCTCTACAAAGTTTGGATACTGCAACGCCCCCCTATGTATCGTTTACAAGGTTCTAATACTGCAGCACCCCCTGTGGACCCTCTACAAGGTTCCAATACTGCAGCACCCCTTTTGGATCTTCTACAAGGTTCTAATACTCCAGCACCCCTTTTGAATCTTCTACAAGGTTCTAATACT
>NC_092869.1:90898-98934 GCF_032062135.1 Pyxicephalus adspersus
CCTTTTGGACCTTCTACAAGGTTCTAATACTGCAGCACTCCTTTTGGACCTTCTACAAGGTTCTAATACTGTACCACCCCCTGTGGACCTTCTACAAGGTTCTAATACTGCACCACCCCCTGTGGACCCTCTACAAGGTTCCAATACTGCAGCAGCCTCTGTGGCCCTTTTACTGCAGTCTGGCATTACATGTATTTAGCACACATATTAGTCCCCTAACCAGTAACTAGTACTGTTGCAGAGGGACCACTAAACTAGCAGAGCTTGTTATTATCATTACATTGTTGCTTTATAAATGACTGTTTGAAATTTTCCTTCTAGATGAGAATTCTGATAAAATGAACCTGCGGCCAGCAAAAAGCATGGATTCCCTCAGCTCTGTCCCATACACAGCAGAAGGTTAGTAAAAGAGGGTTCAGAACCATGACATGGTGAACAACAAATTGCTCATTCCTCCCAATTGTGATGTTTTAGGTATAGTTGGAGTCTGGTCCCTCAGGGACCCCAACATTGAGGCCCCCTCCCCCACAGAGTTATATGTTTTGTTCTCATCCACCTTAAGGGTTTCTTGCTCTATGAGACCCCCTCAAAATTAGGATCCCTTCCAGTAAAGTGACTGACGGCTCTTTCTAACACTGGATTGTGCCAAGGAAGGGATTGTTGGTGTTAGGTTTGCTTTGAGCTAAATTATAAAAGAATAAATCATAGAACGCTCATCAGATATAAGATTAAAGGTCAATTCTACCAAGAAAGTATGAAAACCAGACTGGACTCACCCAACACCCCCTTTAGCAAAGCTCCCCAAATACTTGATAATGAAATGTTTATTTCTGCTCGCAGCTAATGATTTGGACCAACGCGGCCTCACAAGGAAGTCAGCTAAACGCCAAGTCCCTCTTCGACGAGAAAGTCTTGGGTCTGAGTCCAAAAAAGACAACGCCGGGTTTGAACTTTCTGATGCCAGCGAGCAAGCTCAGGCAGTGGAAACCAACAATGGAGACTACGAGGAAGAAGGCCAAGCAAAATCAGAACCAACAACACCAAAACCAGGAAGGGCTTCCATGGTGACAACGCCACAGGGCAGATCACCCAAGACCAACCGAAACCGAGCAGAGAAATGTGTGGGAGTCCACATCTCTGGACCCTTCTCTGTTACACTTCCCTTCCACATCACATCAAACCTTTCTCGGCTGACCAGAGGGATGGAGTGCCCAAGTCTGAACTACTCTGTCCTCCACAAGAGTTCTGAGAGGCTCTTCCATCCAGAAGGACACCTTTACATGGGCAGCAGCGACACCGACAAAGTCAGGCTAACTATGGTGTCTCACATTGACAAGGAGAGGAGCCAGCCAATAGGTGATCTTCACTTCTCAGACAGTTTAATAATGCATCTTCAGTTAGTAATAGGAGCATACTTACTATTTACATACCTTGATATTCTTTTATTTCATTACTAAATAAACTTTAGTATAAACCCGAAAATGCCAAGAGAAAATTTGGTTTATACTTGGGTCACACCAGTAGATGGCACTGTGTTCTCATGCAAGGCATATACCAAACTTGTCTGAGAACACCTGATCACCTGACTTGTTGTCTGAGAACACCTGACTTGTTGTCTTAGAACACCTGATCACCTGACTTGTTGTCTGAGAACACCTGACTTGTCTGAGAACACCTGACTTGTCTGAGAACACCTGACTTGTTGTCTGAGAACACCTGACTTGTTGTCTGAGAACACCTGACTTGTCAGAGAACACCTGACTTGTCTGAGAACACCTGACTTGTTGTCTGAGAACACCTGACTTGTTGTCTGAGAACACCTGACTTGTCAGAGAACACCTGATCCCCTGACTTGTTGAGGACTCATTTGGTCTACATGCAGATCCTCTCATTGCATACGTTATCAGCTTAATTGTTTAGCTGATATTTTAGTGTTTAGGACTAGGTTAACCTTTTGAGGTAAGGTAAGTACTAGATTTAGGGTTATGGGAAACAAAGTAAAGGCTAGCACAGATTTCAGATAGATTTCAGATGATTGTTGCTGGAAACAATCTTTTGTGATAATTTCCAGTGCCCATTGAAGAAACAAGCACTAAATACACATCCCTATTCTGTTTAATGGACCTTCTGGTCAGGGTCTCCTCCTCCTTGTGTGTCCCCTATTTAATGTACAGCGCTGCATAATATGTTGGGGCTATATAAATACTGTGTATTATTAATAATAATAATAATTGGTCAATCATCATTTCACCAGGGCGGATAGATGAATGATGTTGGGGGGGACCACTGTACACGTCAGATTTTCATCTATCATAAAACTTTAGGTGTTGGAGTTAAGGGGAGGGATAAACTTTGTGGTTCCATAACAAGAAATGTTGGGTCTGGAAAGATCTTTAGGAAGAAATGTCAGATAACCCATGATGTCGTTTTCACTGTTTCTTGTGCAGAATCCACGGTTAAAGAGATTGAGCAGAAAACTGAGACAAATCGAATGTCACTGGAGGTCCAAGACACATTTTCTTTTCTGGACAGCCAGGACTCAAATCCAGATGAGACTAAAACCGTCTGTAAAGCTGAGGAGGAAAAACCCACAGAGAGAATAGCAGAATATGCGGCTGACAGCGAAATACTGCAATATGACCTGCAACATGACATTCAGGCAAGCCTTGGACCCAGGAGAATTGCTAGCTCTTCTGTTCAGACCACCTGTATACAATAGATTGTATTTTACAATATGGTATCTAGTACTAGTTCATTTATCCCAAAGATCTCAACAGGATACTTCAAATCTCACGGTGGGGCTTCTGTAATAAGTATAAAATCACCAAATATTAGGGAAATTGTAATAGAGGTCTATACATGGAGATGGTGGTCACCATGAAGATATGGAAATGTAAATGCAGTCACATTATGAATAGGTGTTTTTCATGAAGTTAAATATAATTGGTAATATTTCCATCAAAATGACAAATGGTCAGAAATTCTTAATAGTATGAGCAGTAGGTAAGTGTCAGAAAGAGGAGAATGTTGCATATGTTTTGATGAAATGCTGTTACTTTAGTTATAACCTAGGGATTAGGAGAAAAGTTTCGGAACTCATTTTACAAGCCCTATATTACTTGGTAGATAGACTTAATTATAATCTTTTCTTGTCATCTAGATGGAAGAATTTTCTGTAGAGCCGCCCCAAGATGATCCATGTACAGAAGATGAGTCAGATCAGATGTACTTTACTCCAGCAGGATGTTTGGATGATGACCCATTGCAGGATTGGCATGACAGCTTAGAAGATGTTTACCTGAGTGCTTATGATGACCTGAGCCCCTTATATGAAGAAACAAATGATCATTCCGAGCTACATAAACAAGGAGAAATTGAACAAACCAAGACGCTTACAGAGAAAGAAGAAAATGACAAAACTACTGGATCTCCGATTCCAACCACGGATGGACAGAAAGAAGCTCTGTGTGATACCCAAAAGGCTTCTAGCCAACCAGACATGGTCGATGAATCAAACAGCCAGAAAAATGATGATAAATGTGATGTATTTAATAGCACTATACCAGAGGTCATTTGTTCTAGAAAAGAATCAAACTGCTGTACACAAAAGGATGAGATAGTTTATGTTCAGGATGGTAAAACGGTTAGGGAGTCAGTGGAGAATTCTAGTTCTGGAGATGTAATTCCTGGTGACATTTATGAGGACCAAGACCGTGTGGAGAGTGAAATCCCAGTGGAAACAATTTGCACAAAGGATAATGCACCTGAGTCAGAAGCTATGTTATTCAATTTGTGTTCTCCAAATGTACTTATCTCTCATTCTTCTGACAAAGACATTCCATTGGTGGATACATTTAATAGTGAGACCTTGGGCTCTCCAGAACAGCAGGAGACGGATCTTTACAATGAGACGGTGCTACTGATTATTCAGCCTACTGCAATGAAGTTGGATCTTCCAGAAGTACAGAATACTCAATATGATGATGAAAATGTTCCGCTGGTACATACAGACACATTGAAGAACTTGGAATCTTCTAAACAATATGACATTGAAAACTCTGAGATAGTCCAAGTTGGTTTAGAATGTGCTGAAGATTTAGAAGTTGTAGAAGATATTATGGCACCAAAGACTATTAAGAATACAGAAGAATCACGGTTCTGCCCATCAGACAGCTCAGTGCTTGAAAATCCCCATCGAATAACTGAGAATAGAATAAACATGGCAGAAATTATTTTGACAGATATTTTTCCTTTGCCGAACTGCTTGGACACACCTGAAGACCAAGCCTTGGAAAAACAAGAAAGTTCTCTGAAAGAACACGCATCTATTAATGGGAACCAACTGCAGGACACTGAAATCTCACAGGGTGACCTATGTTCTGAGATGATACAAAGTGATTATTTACCTACGACCCTGGAGGCTAATATCATTCAGGGTCAAAATATTGACCATTATGGATCTAGTGAATTGAAATCACAGGATAGCCAAATCTGTTCTTCCAATGATAATAAATTATCAGACCCCACTAAGTGTCCGATCACATCAAGAAACACAGGAGTTTCCAGCATTAACCCTGATGGAAGTGTGACTATGAAACTGGCTTTCACCACAAATAGAGTACATCAAGTCAAATCTGTGCCAGTAGTGCCACCTAAACCGCAGTTTGCCAAGTTGCCCCCAGCTCTTAAAAGTAAACTACACACTTCTTCCATACTGTCCACAAGCAAAGATAACACAAAGTCCCCCAAACCAGGTGAAGCTGCATGCTCACAGTCTACAGAAGCAGGAAGCGACTGCACCCCAAAAAGAAGATCTAGCTGGAGGAATGCCACCAGTGTGTCCTTTGATACAGCAATGACTCTAGCCAAAGAACGCCAACAATCCCAAACTCCAGTTAGGCGCATGCAAACATATTGTCTTGGTGATTCTTCTGATGTTCTGGACTCTAAGATAGAAAACATACCAAGCTTTCCCAAATTTACCATAAAGGCAGCCAGCAGCAGAACACACAGACCCCTTAGTTGTATGTCTCTGTCTTCTGTCGAGGCTGAATTTAGAGGAAATACCTTCCTCCAGCAAGATCCAAACAGTTCAATACATGGAGCCCAATCTCTATTCCAGCAGGAAGCCGAGGCCTACACTAAGGAACTTCCCCAGCGGAACCGCCTGAGCATGCCAAGGTTGGGCCGGCAGTCCAGTGATGATGTTCACATACAAACGAGTTGTCACCAACGTCGGTCCTTGCTCTGAATATCAAATCATGGGACTGGTATACCATGAGCCATTGGCGGGAATCTCTAGAGGGTTCATATGACCCCCTCAGTTGGGCAATAAATGATCTCACAGTAAAGGAGTGATGAGCTCTGCGGTGGTGGAAAGGACTGCTTGGAGTTCATTAATAATTCTTGTCTTTAATTGAACTGCTTTGAATGTACATTACTTTAATCCTTGTCTGATTGAAGCCATACATTTATATTTAGTAAAAGGAAATTCACCTCTAGAAAGCTCATCAAATAATCTAGAAATGGGTGAAGACATCTCTCCATTATACCTGGCCATCCAGCATAGAAATATCAGTGTGTAACCTGTATGTAGAAGAGGGCTAAGCAATAATAAATGTTTGGAATCACTAAACGTATCTAGTGATCTATGGTCTGTACATGATTCCACCAATATCAATTAAAGAAGCATTACCTACAGTGTGACTATATATAGTTGTGCTTTGTATATAGTGGGGTATATGTATGGGGGTATATATGGGGGGTGACTATATAGTAAGGTATGTATATATATAGTATAGGGGCACCGCGTAGTATAAGAGTAATATAGTATAGGGGCACCGCGTAGTATAAGAGTAATATAGTATCGGGGCACTGCGTAGTATAAGAGAGTCGTAGTATAGTTTAGGTGCTCGTTTTGCTGCCCCCTCTCTATAAAGCCAGTATTACCCCAGGTACAGTATGATGGCACAATTATAGTACTCCCCTGACCATGTACCGGTGTCTTTTCTCTAATGTTTGTGTTTTTCCCAAGGAACAGTAGCGACAGGTGAAGACCCTACTAGCGTTGCCATAGCCAGTATCCAATCAGCTGCCACATTCTCTGATCCAGCTGTTAAGTATGTTTTCCGTGCAGAAAGTGGAGGCACCCAGGTAGGTGATTTTACATCTCTGTGCATTTACTTGCTAGTATCTGGGTGCTGGGTATCCTGCAGACTAACATGGAACCCATACATGGAAGAAAAGGAAGTTTTAAACTATTTCAGCTGTGTTTGTCTGGCAGGTGATGTATAGAGTCATCCAAGTAGCAGAGGGTCAGTTGGATGGACAGACAGAAGGAGCTGGTGCAATCAGCGGGTTTCCAGCAGCACAGTCAATGACACAGGTACATTTCACAGGGATTGTTTGCATAATTCATCTGTATCTTCTATGCACTACCCCACGACCACTTCACTCTGTCCTCTCCAGGCGGTCATCCAGGGTGCATTCACTAGTGATGAGGCAGCTGATACAGACACTTCAACCACTGAGACGCATTACACCTATTTCCCCACCACAGCCGTGGCAGACACCAGCACAACAGTGGGCACAGGAGGCACAGCAACCACAGTTGTGACAACTCAGAACAGTGAGACTCTACTTGGACAAGCTGCCTCGGCAGGTACTAACATTACTATGCACTTTCCCCAATGTGGTCGGTTAGTATACTTTTCTCACAGTTCTCTTCTACAGGTCAGTTCTTTGTCATGATGTCCCCTCAAGAGGTACTCCAGGGAGGTGCCCAGCGCTCCATTGCCCCCAGAACCCATCCTTACTCACCGTAAGTCTGCTTTTCCTGGTAAAGAATCCTTTAGGTGTTAATTTCTTTGATATAATGTGTCTCCCATCCCAACCAGGAAATCAGATGGTCCACGCACCACGAGGGATGAGAAGAGGAGAGCACAGCATAATGAAGGTACAACATATAGAGATTGGAATGGGAGCATATAATATGACCAATACGTCTGGCCAGTGTTAGGTTCCCTAGGAAGACATTAGGGCAAATGTGTAAAGGGCCCCTTTACTCCCGATTCCTGCACACATTCCTGTGTTCCCCATACCAGTCATAATCCCATTACCCCTCGGAAACTCAAATTTTCTGCATAGAAAGGTTTTCCTAAACCCACCCACTTTGTTCCCTTTTTTCAGTATCTGGCTTTCTCTTTTTTATTTGTTTTCCAGGTTTTAATTAAATTGAGGATAGACCAAAACATAATTAATTAGTAATGATTTCTGTCTGTTCTGTTAGTGGAACGTCGCCGGAGGGACAAGATCAATAACTGGATTGTTCAGCTATCAAAGATTATCCCTGATTGTTCCATGGAGAACACAAAGTCTGGGCAGGTATGGGATACATTCACCCTTCTCATACAATATGTGTAAGGAAAGCTGGCCTGGGGCGTGGAGCCTCTTTTAGGTTGGATGTTGGCGCGTTAGCAGACTGGAATATTGTGGGTAGCCATAGCAAATGTCTGATACAAGTTCTGCTTATTGAAGAGCCATTCACTTCATCCATTCAGTTTCTAAATATATTTTGATGTGGCTGGTAGCCACAGTGTATACAAAATACCTCCAGTAATTCCCGTGCTTTTCCCCCATCTGTCTCCAAAGTAATCCAAAATGATTTGCTTAATATCAGTTCTATAGGCATATCAGAGCTATAGGCTGCACATCCTAAATGCTTCCAGCGTCCCTTTCCTGTGAACTGCGCTCTTTGGGTATGTATAACGTATAAGGTCTGTATACATGCCGCCAGACTAACTTCTGTCTCTTTGCAGAGTAAGGGCGGTATCCTTTCAAAAGCATGTGATTATATCCAGGAGTTACGACAAGGCAACATGCGTCTGGCTGAAGAGCTGCAGAGTCTGGAGCAGCTGCAGATGGACAATGATCTTCTGAGGCAGCAGGTGTGTGTTATGGCAGCAGGTGTGTGTTATGGCAGCAGGTGTGTGTGTTATGGCAGCAGGTGTGTGGTGTGTTATGGCAGCAGGTGTGTG
>NC_092869.1:99997-104442 GCF_032062135.1 Pyxicephalus adspersus
TGGCAGCAGGTGTGTGTGATGGCAGCAGGTGTGCGGTGTGTTATGGTGTGTGATGCAGGTAACCTAGCACGAGTCCAGTGTAACGTTCATGTAGTATCTGGTGAGTGCCAGCAAGATGGCTGTTCTGTAATCCTGCTAATTTTTTGTCACTTGGAATATTGGTGAGTGATCATGGATTTGGCGAGTGACTATCATTTCCCTCTCCATTTTTAGGTGGAGGATCTAAAGAACAAGAACCACATTCTTCGCGCTCAGCTACGACATCACGGTGTGGAAATCATAATTAAGAATGACACGCGCTGACAGGACGCAACAGACAGTTCTGTACAATGGACCAAGAATTGTATCGCTCACACCAATCCCTGTCAGTGTTTTCCTGCGTCCAGCTTGCTACTGTTTTTCTCCCCTCCATGTACATTTCCCATTCAGCACCCTGTCTGGAGAGACCAGAGGACAAGCACGCAGGAAGATGTAGAAATGTATAATAATTTTTGTACTTGTTGGTCTGACTGGCCCTGTGTGCCAACCTTCCATTTCTTTTTTATTTTGCTGTGCAGTCCAGATTGCTTTTTCTTTTTCCCCATGGAATGATGTAGCTGCTCAGAACTGGCACTTGTATTCTAACAGGACAGTGCAGATTATGCTTGAGTTAGGCCCTGTGGGCCCGTCCTTCACCCAGACGCCTCATGTTAGTGGGAGAGTGAAGACTGCTGCTCCCCTTTTACAGCTTTTGGCTCTGTAATCATTTGTTTAGTTTGCTGTATATTTCAAGCTGCATCCAGTATATTACTCTGAAGTCTGATATTCTGTACTGAGGTACAAAATGATGGACAAGAGGAAACAGATTGCTGACTTTTTCTGTTTATTGTAGAAAAGGTTCACCATAAAATGTTTATATACTTAAAAGAAATGGAGAGTGTTGTGTAGATGGGCAGCACGGGAGGCCTATCCCTGCCATGAGTTCAGAGCATGAACATTAGAGATCACTTCCCTGCAGCTAGGAGCCTTTTCCTGTAATAATGGAGAGCTGGAGGTTCTTTATCTTTTCTGTTGGGAAATTAATGGGTGCAGCTGCAGGGAACAGAGGCGATATTCCATCTTGTTCAGTAATTTCAATTTTCATGACTAGAAGGGAAAAAAGCTGCATTAATGGTTCCGTTATAGCGATTTCATGCTGCAGAAAATGTACCGGCTGCCACTGCTAACCTCTCGCTTTGGGAATACCAATTATTTGGTTGTAACACTTAGATTTATTACCATAGAGCACATAGAAGGATTGGAAGCCCTGCTTAGCAGAATGTTGCTGGTAGAGATATGAATATAACTGCATACTGGAAGTGAACAAAGATGGCTGAAGCTCTACGGTACCCATTGCTCTTATCCAGGATGACCCATGTGCATCTAATATACATAGTTATATAGTAAGTCAGGATGAATAAAGACAAAAGCCCATCAAGTCCAACCCCTAGGGAAATAAACATATCTCAGATATAAAACCCTATAAGACATAGTTGGTCCAGAGGAAGGCAAAAAAAATATTACTTCCTGGTGCCGTCACACAAACTGAAGCTACAACCAGCACCATGTCTGTAAAGGTTTCTGGCAGTGTGATAATCATGGTGGCCTTTATTCTGCTATTGGAATGTCACACCAGAAATCCTGAATTCACAGAGTAAAGGGACGATCGGTAGGCAGGACGTGGACTGGCGTTATCTTCGTCCTCTTCCTCGCTCTGGGATAAGGAATCTGTTCCAGAAGACGGGTGGGGGAAGTGTTTTGTGAAGTTTGGTGTCTCCAGGATCGGTGACAGGGAGATCTGGCTCTGCCGGGCGCTGTACAAGATGTGGGTAGAGGGCATGGAACCAGGTCGGGTCATGTGGCTAGATACTGCCATGGCACTGGCAGCCATTGTGCTGGAATGTCCTATAGGGAGGTTGTCCACCCTGTGTGGAGGAATTGGATAATGATGACAGTAATTGTAAAGGTAACTCCAAATACATAGAAAGCTAAGGAAGCCTTACCTGGCCGGCTCGTACAACTCACGCCACTTCCCCCGACTGTGTTGGTGAAGGCACAGGACTAGAGCAAACAGCGCCAGAAGGAGCAGAGCCATGATAAGAGTGATGGTAATGGCAGCAAATATCCCCATTGGACCAATTCCCGCTATAACACAGAACAGCAGCATTAGATGAATTCATTGCACCCAAGGCTCCGTTATGTAACAGTCGAGGAATTTTACATTTTGGTTGCTGGATTTGATTCTATTTTTGTTCAGTTTATTTGTTTTCCTCGTTGGATTCCTTTCTTTATGTTTTGTACTCCCTTCAGAATAGCTTGGCTTTGTTTTAGAGGCATTTCATTTTTTACATTGTAGTAAACGGGAAAGTAAAAATGTTGTGGGGGAAATGCTGGCGATGTCTGAGGGAGCCGTGTCCCAAATATTACTCCAAGCAATGATGACATCAGCATTATTCAAATACATTCAGCCAATCACAAGACACCAGCTGAAGAGAACACATAAACTGAACAAACAAGGGATGGGTAACCCCCCCCCCCCCCTGAATATGGACCCCCCTGCTGGATCCCTGTGATCACTAGTGAGGGTAAGATGCCAGACATGACAAAGGTTGGGGTTACCCTTCAGTATGTGTATGCCACCTGGCAGTGTTGTATACAGGTGACTTCCCGTTTTGCACCTTTCTATTCGGAGTGTCACTGGAGGTACGGCAGTCTCCGTGTCCCCAGATTTAGTGGTGTCACTACTGTGCCAGTCACTGTTCTCCTTGCTGGAGGGGAAGCTGTACCTTAGGATCTTCCTGCTTTATCTGTCACCTGGAATCCTCCACTTTTATAATTCTCCATTCATCAGCCATTAGGAACTCTAGTTCTGTATACACAAATGTGTAAGCAGGCAGGATTGTTCTTGAAGATATTCATTCTGCAATTCCCTGCATGTTCACAATCTCCTTTATGTCGTACACTACGCTATGCATGCATGCCAGGTATCCCAGCATTCCCTGGGCCTGCTGGGACCGAATGACCTGTGACACCTGGATGCAAGGACAGGTGCTTGGAATATTCGGCATTGTGCCGGCCACTCACCTACTTGAACCCGAAGCTCTATGGCACAGGACTGGGAGCCCAGCTGATTGGAGGCTGTACAGCGATAGAGCCCGGATGTCCCCAATGTGACGTTTGTCAGAGTAGTGGAACCTCCATAATCTGTGAAAACAAGATTGTGCTCAGATTTGTGTAGAAGGTTCCGGGTTAGGACCGTCTACGAGAGCAATCAGGACACAGTGGCAGTACTGGAGACAATGCAGAGATGGAGAAAGATCAAGTCATGCGGTCAGATTCAGCAACAAGACTGTGAGATGAATGGCCATGGGCAGTTCTTTGCCTCCAGTGTTAGTTTCCTAAAGAAGCGCACATAACTGATCTCTGTGTACACATCAGATGATTCTCATCTGATTATCGCTTCAGGGCTGATCCATCCATTGTGATTTATGGATCCATGAAAGACGAATGACTGCAATACAAGTGGAGAGAGCACAGTGGGGTGCTGCTTGCTCATTTCCCCCACTCCATCTTTCAGTCTCTTGTTGTGTAGGTAATACACGTGTGGATTTAATATCCGGGATTCATTCCTCACCTTGCTGGCGGGTGATGAGTAGCTGACCATCGGGAAGGATTTTCTCCCATGTGAAGCGAGGAGCTGGAATCCCTTCTGTCACAGAACAGCCGAGGTGGATCCTTCCTCCTTCGTGGGCTCGGCCATCACTGGAACAGATTGGAATGGACGGGGGGACTGTGGGAGACAAAAGCTGGATTACTGAACCCAAATAATTCTTCTCACCTTTGTCTACCATCACAGTTCTGCTTACCAAGCACAGTCAGTCCAACTAGGCCGATGTTAGGTGCCGACCCATCTGGGGGGTTGATGACCGTGCACTGGTATGTGCCAGCGTCTGATACCCGGGTATGGTTAATGAAGATACTGGCATCCTGGGTGGGCGGGAAGGCAAATCTCACTCTCCCCAAATAATCACTCAGACTTTCCACAATCTGCCCCCGTTCATATGAAATGACCTGCAAGACCAAACACAACCCGGCTCAAAGTACCCCGCCTGATAATACCCATAAAACCCCGGGATTGTGTCACATGACCATCCGGGGGAACGGGAAAAGGGTACAATGTGACAAAACTGCACTTTTATTTATTGTGATCTCTATGGTTGTACTTCTCCGTGCACAGTGTCATCTAATGATCTCTATGGTTGTACTTCTCTCTGTGCACAGTGCCATACAATGATCTCTATGGTTGTACTTCTCTCTCTCTGTGCACAGTGCCATACAATGATCTCTATGGTTGTACTTCTCTCTCTCTGTGCACAGTGTCACATAATGATCTCTATGGTTGTACTTCTCTCTCTCTGTGCACAGTG
>NC_092869.1:108743-109335 GCF_032062135.1 Pyxicephalus adspersus
TTATTTGCTGAATTTATTACGCTCCATTTCCCAGATCATTAATTCCCAATCTCTCCATTCACCCCCCTCCACATTCATTCACAGAAGGATGATTGCAGCACCAGGCCAGGTGACAAATATCAGCCATATTGGGGCCCCACTGCATGCAGTCATCAGGTGAGGGGGGGTGCTGCCCAGGATAGGGGTACAGGTGACATTCTGAGACATTTGATTGGTTGTATTGTATATGTAGAGCCATGTGATGTCTTTGTATGGGTTGTTCCTGATATTTCCCACATATGGGAATGTTATCTTCCTCCATCTTTGCCCAATCTCAGTCTGCCGCCATAGTTTGGTTACTGCGGCAGACGGAACATTTAGCAGTCCCATCCCCCCCCCCCATTGTATGGACAAGTTGAGGTCTCCTGGTGCATACATATACAGTGGCGTTGCTCTCTCTCTCGTCACCTGTGTGATTAGGGTTTGATGGAAGCTGCATACAAGGTGTGACCTGATCACATGGTGCACGTGACATCACAACACCCACCAATACATTTCTGTCACTTCATTGGCTGGAAACCACCACCTGACCTCATCACATGGGGCCTAATGC
>NC_092869.1:110967-125784 GCF_032062135.1 Pyxicephalus adspersus
GGCTGGCAGATAACACAATGAGCTCCGGTGAGTAAAACATGCGGGTGGGCACCTAAAGGGAGACAAATATGGGGGTCACTGAACCCACAGAAACTATTTATTCTGTAAATCTTCTCCTGGCACCCAACAATCATAGGAAAAGTCTGCAAACTCCGCAAATCGCTATATCATGAATCTTCCAGGAAGAAATCTTCCAGCACCCCCGGAAATCTCAGACATATTGCTGGTCCTTCTACATGGAGCATGATGAGCTCAGGGTCATAGGCTGTGGCCCTTTACTGGGGGTCATACGCTGGGGCCACATACTGGGGGTCATACACTGAGGCCACATATTGCAGGTCATGCGCTGGGGCCACAAACTGGGGGTCATGCACTGGGGCCACAAAATGGTGCCACATACTGGATTCATACGGTGGGGCCACATACTGGGGGTCATACGCCGGCGCCACATACTGCACGTCATACGCTGGGGCCATAAACTGGGGGTCACACAATGGTGCCACATACTGGGGTCATACGGTGGGGCCACATGCTGGGGCCACAATCTGGGGGTCATACGCCGGCACCACATACTGGGGGTCATATGCTGGGCGACCCTATACTGGGGGTCTTACGCTGGGGCCACAAACTGGGGGTCATACAATGGTGCACATGCTGGGGTCATACGCTGGGGCCCTGTACTGGGGGTCATACACTGCGGTTATACTGGGGTCACACACCCCATGGCAAAACCTGACTGAGCTGTATCTTCTGTCTCTGACATTTCTAGCCAGGCTCAAACATTCCCAGCACAGAAAATTTCCAGAGTGCTGGTGCATTCTGTGATTGGTGGATCTGATCCTCAATCCTATGTGGTGACAGATCACTGTGACGCTCATCTGTACGATACATGCCTGAATTCCTGTAATATCCTGTAATGGGCAGCACGGTGGCTCAGGGGTTAGCACTCCGGTCTTTGCAGCGCTAGGTCCTAGGTTCAAGTCCCAGCCAGGACATTATCTGCATGGAGTTTGCAGGTTCTCCCCGTGTCTGTATGGGTTTCCTCTGGGTACTCCAGTTTCCTCCCACATCCCCAAAACATGCAATAGGATTAATTGGTTTCCTCCTAAATTGACCTTAGACTACATTAATGACATATCACTATGGTAGGGACATTAGATTGTGAGCTCCTTTGAGGGACAGCTAGTGACATGACTATGGACTTTGTACAGCACTGTGTAATATGATGGCGCTATATAAATACTGTATAATAATAATAATAATATCAACCAATCAGGGAGCTTGTAGTGCGGATAGAACTATTAATGTTACCTCCCCCCCATCAAGGTGAGTGGTGTCCCCAGGCTACTCATCAGTCACAGTCAGTGTGATTCAGCACTTTTCTGAGTCCCCTATAGACAATATGTGTCACTGATGGGTTTGTGTATTTCAGTTTCAGAGTTAGAAGATGCCCTGAAGATGGATCCGGCTGCATTTAAGCAGAAATTTAAAGCTGAGAAACCTAAACTAGATGATAGTAACGTGATCTTCCATTGTCAGCTGGGCCGGAGAGGGCAGCGCGCCACAGAAATGGCCATTGCCGAGGGATACAAAAAGTGCGTATGTCATAATAACCAAGAGTACCTGGATTGGAGGAGGGGAAGGGTGTCCGCCATTTTATATCATTGCCATCTCACGCTACACAATCTGCCCAATCACATGAAGCAAAAGTCTAAAAACCCCATTTCAGCTTGCACAATAATTCAAATGAAAGAAGATTCACCATTTTCCTAGTGGGTGAACTCGATGGCCTTTTTCTTTTTTCAGCCTATGTCTCCTTATTTATTATACTATGCTTTATGTTATTATTATATTGATAGAATGATGGCTCACCATGTGCTCTGTCCTTCATGCAGTGCCCGCAACTATCTGGGAGCTTACTCCGAATGGGCAGCCAAGGAAGGACGATGATCCGCTCTCATCCGTCACCAATGTTTCCCAGGATGGAAATAACATTTATAATAAATTAAGAGTTTGAACACAATGTGCTGAGAGTCTTTCTTCACCCTCCAACTCACTACAAACAGGCAAATCTTCCACGTATTCCACGTATTGTATTATGTCAGCCATATACACAAACAAAGTGAGAATATGGGAGATGGATTTATAACTCATGAAACAATGAGATCATACCATCACAAAACACCTCCCCCATCCCTAACCCACTTCCACTATCAACTTTCATGTATCATCTATCATCTCCAATCACCCCTCACCTCCAACCAACTTCCACTATCAACTTTCATGTATCATCCATCATCTATCATCTCCATCTCCGATCACCCCTCATCTCTAACCAACTTCCACTATCAACTATCATGTATCATCCATCATCTATCATCTCCAATCACCCCTCACCTCTAACCAACTTGTACTATCAACTATCACGTATCATCCTCCTACCATCTATCATCTTCAACCAACTTCTACCATCAACTTTCATGTATAATCCATCATCCTTCTACCATCTAACATCTCCAATCACTCCTCATCTCTAACCGAATTCTACCATCAACTGTCACGTATCATCCATCATCCTTCTACCATCCATCACTCCTCATCTCTAACCAACATCTATCATCAACTTTCACGTATCCTCCATCATTCTCCTACTATCATCTACAAACACCCCTCATCTCTAACTAACTTCTACCATCAACTGTCACGTATCATCCATCATCCTTCTACCATCTATCACGCCTCATCTCCAACCAATTTCTCCCATCTAACATCTCCAATCACCCCTCATCCCTAACCAACTTCTACCATCAACTGTCACATATCATCCATCACCCTTCTACCATCTATCACACCTCATCTCTAACCAATTTCTACTATCAACTATCATCCATTAATATTAATGTTTAAATAGATACTCTGGGAGGATTGATAGCATTGCACCACACCCTAATTCTCACAAATGTCAAAAGGTTTTCTTACCCCAACAGGTAAGATTTACCTGAGTTTTATGGTGCTAAACATTGCACCACAGTGTATATAATGAAAAGGAATAAATATCACCCAGTAGTATTGTCTTCAAAATTAGAACAACATAGAGCATTTCCTGTCTGATGATTATTAATAAACAGGATTTATATAGCGCCAACATATTACGCAGCGCTGTACATGAAATAGGGGTTGCAAGTGACAGACGAATGCAGACAGTGACACGGGAGGAGAGGACCCTGCCCCGAAGAGCTTACAATCTAGGAGGGATATTTACATAGTTACATAGTAGGTTAGGTTGAAAAAAGACATAAATCCATCAAGTCCAACCACTAGAGAAATAAACATATCCCAGATATAAAACCCTATAAGACATAGTTCCCAGAGGAAGGCAAAAAAACCCCCGGGTACAATTCGCTTCAACAGGGGGAAAAACATTCCTTCCTGATTCCATGAGACAATCGGATGTTCCCTGGATCAGCAGTCTCTGTTATCTATAAATCCTTAATCCCCAGTTATATTCTGTGCTTCTAGAAATCATCCAGCTTTTTCGCTGATCCAGTGATTAGGGGCCCCTCTCAAGCTGATCCAGTGATTAGGGGCCCCTCTCAAGCTGATCCAGTGATTAGGGGCCCCTCTCAAGCTGATCCAGTGATTAGGGGCCCCTCTCAAGGTGATCCAGTGATTAGGGGCCCCTCTCAAGCTGATCCAGTGATTAGGGGCCCCTCTCAAGCTGATCCAGTGATTAGGGGCCCCTCTCAAGGTAATCCAGTGATTTCAGTGTTGCAATGCGCTTATCCAGCTCTCCAATGCGAGATACCAGAAAGATGACTTGTTCACATCTGTCACAGCGATATTCACCTAGGTATTCACCTGGGAGCTGTTACTCCATACATAAGGCAGACTGTGCACTGAACCAAACTTTACACCTTGCTACCACTCATCTTCCCAGTTACAATGTTTGTTTACAAGGAGTTATAAAAGTTTACTTACAGTTTGTGCTTACTATAAAGATTTAACTCCTTTTGTTTTCAAACTCCACGTGATTAAAAGTCCACTTGTTTCACAAGCCAAACAGTGAGAGATGATAGATGATACATGACAGTTGATGGTAGAAGTTGGTTAGAGATGAGGGGTGATAGACGATGATCATCTCCTATCACCACTCATCTCTATTTAACTTTAACCATTACCTGTCACATATCATCCTTCTACCATCTCTCCTCCCTCATCTTTAACCAACTTCTACCATCAACTATCACACATCACCTATGATCCTTTAACAATCTATTATCTCCCATTATCCTTAATCTCTAACCAACTTTGACCATCAACTGTCACGTATCATCTGTCTACCATCTATCATCTCCAATCACCCCTCATATCCAACTAACTTCGACCATTAACTGTCACATATCATCCATCATCCTCTACTATCTAACACCCCTTATCTCTAACCAACTTCTACCAACAACTATCACGCATAATCTATAAACCTTCTACCATAATTCCTGTCCTATCACTCCTCATCTCTAACTAACTGCTACCATCAACTGTCACACATCATCTATCTACCATCTATCATCTCCAATCACCTCCCATCTCCAAAAAACTTTGACCATCAACTGTCATGCATCATCAATTATCCATGTTAGGGCTGCACCCCCTGGTGGGTAATGTGGGATTACCTGGGGCAAGGAGTCTAAGTGTTCACCAGAGCACCCTGCAAGGGATGATGGGCTGGTGACCCTAATGGCTACCGGACTGCTTTGCTGCGGGAGAACACGAGGTCGCGGCCCCCAGGCTCTCCCAACTAGGGGCAAGTGGGATAGAAGGCTTCAGTGTAGAGACAGCGCAGATTAGGGGCTCCGCTGACAGCAGAAGGTATAGTCCGGGCGGACTGATGGACAGAGCAGGCGGCAGACAAGGTCAGGTAACAAGCCGAGGTCAGGCAGCGGACAAAGCAGAGTCAGGTAACACGCCGAACAAATACCTAGCTGGCAGAAAGGCAGGAAATGGTTCCAGCAACTAGAGCCAGGAATCAGGGAGGTAGAAATACAGCCAATAGCAGGACAAGGTGGAACCAGGAAATACTCTTCCCATTGGCTGCTTGCACTTCCTGAAATACCCTGCAGCTCAGCACAGCTTCAGAGAAAGTGCAGGGGATATCATCTTTCACCATCCTCCATCGGCCATGGTTATTATGATGATTACACGGTATGGATATGGCGCCCACATATTATGTAGCGCTGATTATCTCCCATATTCTCACACAGGATCTCCATGGGGTCACTTTGGGGGATATGAAGCATTATTTGTGGAAAGTGAGGAGTTATTGGGCAGACAATATTAGGAATGGTAGTAAGGTATTGCTATGGCAACCAATAGGAACTTTCTTAGCAGTCATTATTAGCAATACATGAGTCTGAAATACGATACCGCACGAAGTTACATAACGCGCGTTGTCTTCCCTGCCGCCTGTTCACGAATACCCCGCCAGACTCCGCCCCGCCAGACTCCGCCCAACGCCCGCTGATTGGTAGTCTCGGTCCACGCCCTGCCCACCTCTACAAAGGGATAGAGATGAATGACGGCCAAGTTTAGCAATGAAAAAGTGGGCGGAACTACCAGAACCCTCCAATCAGTGCAGAGAGGGCGGGAAAAACAGGTAAGGCAGGCTCAGGTGAGGCTGGTGACGTCACAGGGCGGGGTCACATCTTGTTTTTCCCAGAAACTGACCGAAACCAAGCAGAAAGGAAAATGGCGGCTGGGAGAAAAGTGGAGAGACGGCTGCTGGGGGCGCTGCTGCTGCTGGCTGTAGGTGAGTACCTACCTGTTCTGTATGGAATTCACACACACTTACTGACTGTGTACCTACCTTAGTGGGCTCAGCTTTCTGTTAGAGTATTTACCTTGACTGCTGTACATGAGAACACATACCTGTCTTGTACTACCTGTTCTATTCAGTCATGTACAGGTGAGACCTTACCTGTCCCCTGTTGGTGTGCTCCTGTATTGGTCCCATGGCGTTCCTGGCACCCTGAGCTGGGTGGGTAATGGGATCAGTGAAACAATTCCCCATCCTCCACCCATACCTGGAAGAATTGTTTAATCTGGCATAGAACTGTACCCCTCCCCCATATAAAGCACAAGGCCAAGAAGAAGATATATTTATTTGGGGGAGGGGTGCCAGGTCTGGTGTCCTAGCAGCCAATCGGGTCTCAGCTCTTCTGGTGGCATTATTAGGGGTAGATTTGTGCTTTCCATTTTCTGTCAGGTATGCTCCGCTCATAATTGTATAGATTATTATCCTGAGGGAAGATATTTCCTCTGCACAGCTGACTTCCTGTCCCCCTCTCTCCATATATGGGAGCAGGACTGCATCATGTCTGCATGCCCATTGCTGTGTGGTGGCTCTCCCTCATTTATTGGCCAGCACCTCTGGCTGTGATTGGTTGCCGGGTGTCCTCGGACCGACCTTATATGTACCCTACTGGGGGTCCCTGGACATACCTTACCTGTATATGTACCCTACTGCAGGATTTCGGTATAATGATTGATTAGCCAATCATATTACAGTAGCTATCTCATTCTGACATTTGATTGGCGGATAGGCAGTGGGAGTTACCTAAAGTTTTTATTACTGCAGTAACCCATAGCAACTGTCTGAAGTCTACTCCTTGGGTGCTGACAGGTGACATCTGGTTGCTATGGGTTACTATGAACATTTTCTGTGGAGGTGATTATAAAGGGACCTGAGGACCCCGGGGTCTTGTCATGGCCGCTCTCAGGCCGTCCTCTTACCAGAAACTATTGTCGGTTTCTCCTGCGGGAAGAATGCGGTCTGACCGGCTTGTCGGCTCCCTGCTGTGTCCTTGTCCCACACACTTCTGTCACAGCAGGAAATGTACACAACCTGAGGGGGGGAAGGATTTCCCTGCGCACCTGGGGTAGGTGGGGGGCTCTGATGGTAAAACCTGTAGAGATGAAGGAGCCTCCTGCAGGAAATGTACCCGGAATGTTCCCTGTTTCTGGAATAGTCTGGCTGCTACGTGCTGATTGGCTCCCCTTAGATCATGGGGTGTACGGGGGCCAACTAGCACCAGGCATTTAGTAACTTATTGGGTCGGTAATACGTAAATCGGCCGTGTGACTCGTTGTGTATGGGCCCCGAGTGGCCACGCCCTCCCTTGGCTTAACAGTTTCCTGTTTCTCTGGTTCTGTTGTTGGGCCTCATTGGTGTAAGTTATCAGCCAATCAGATTGCAGCATGTGGCTGTGCAGTGGTACTCTGTGGGTTGTCAGACTGTTAGGTGCGGGAGTTTTTTCTTGGTGGTGATTTGTCTGGCACTTCTGACTATATCATCTTCTCCTGCAGGAGGCGCTGTGCTGGCTGATGACCTCAACCTGAAAGAAGGAGACAGTAAGACTTTTCTATATATTGTGTCCCAACTTACCCCACCTGTGTCACCCCTGGGGCACAAACTGAGTCTCTGGATGAAGGGGGCATTTGTCCCTACTAATGGTGGACTTACCTGTAGTCGTCAATATAATCCAACCATTCCCTCACGCTTCTATTGGCCAGTCTATCATAGTGATCATCCAATAGAAGTGTGTGTGTGGAGTGGGGGGGTACAGGGGAGCTCTGAGCCTTTCTACAAGTGTTGGCAGACATTACCGGAAAGAAAGCTTTTTGTGGCAGAATTTCTAACGTGTAAAGATTTTTATTATAGTGTGATAAATAGGTTTCTTCTGAATCTATAATTCTCATATTATCATATAACAATTGTTCTTTACACAAAAATGAATGGTAATATACTCAAAGAATTCTCAAATTACCCGACGCGTTTCACAAAGTGGCTTCCTCGGGGGCTAGAGACTTGATTGGATGTGTTTGAGAAGAAGGTCCAATGATGTGGATTATATGATTAGAGTGCTAAGGAAGATCTCACCCAATTGACATATGCCTTGGGTAGGGGCCCCTGACCACTGCCCACTCACTCGTCCACCAATGGGTAATACAATTGGTCATCTTCTGTCCTTTATTCCTCATCTTAGAACATTTCCGGTTTGTTATTATGTTATTCAGGGACTCCGTTCTCCATCTTGGTTTCCATTTCTTCCATACCCTCATACACCTAATATAACCTACTGGCTCCATAACCTAGATTGTAGAGTCCATCCAACTAAAACCTGCGCTTACTGGAATTACCTGGCCCGTTTGGGACTGGTTTAAAGACTCTCCCCGATTCCATACATATTTTTAGTTTCCAGGCTTACAGGTTGGAACACATTCCCGGTATTGAGGGTTAATGTATCTCCTATTTTTGTATCGATCGGCATTTCCCATCCCCCCCGGGCTGCTTTGTTATATGTGTCTGTCTTTGTATTGGTTTACACCCTGTGCCATACGCTTGTGCTAGCAGATATGTAGCTGTACTGTACAGGTTTATTATGTGTTATAGGATCCCTTTAGAACCTATATGCAGCTTCCTGGTACGATATGTCTGTCAATTCGAAGCCTACAATATTACGTTTGACATGATGTATGTGTTGGATATCTGATTCTTTTTGTTATGTTTACCTGGTATTTTTTTTTTCTCTGAAAATTTAATAAAACTGATTGAAACAAAACCTGCACTTACCTGTTCAGTACAGATTCTTCATTCCTGAGGGACTATAAGGGCCCGTGCACGCAAAAGCAAAAAACCCCCATTGTTCCTTTCTCTTTTCCTCCTCCTGCTAACCAGTTAAAAATCCTCTACTATAGACAGTAACCTTCCTTAGCACTCTGATCATATAATCCACATCATTGGACCTTCTTCTCAAACACATCCAATCAAGTCTCTAGCCCCCGAGGAAGCCACTGAAACGCGTCGGGTAGTTTGAGAATTCTTTGAGTATATTACCATTTATTTTTGTGTAAAGAACAATTGTTATATGAGAATTGTATGTTCAGAATTCATACCTGGGACTCTATGAAATAATAAGGACATTCCCGTAATATTTTATTGCTTGTCCAATATACAAACTTTATTAAACATCTTTACAAAAAGCCTTTCTTATTCTCTATTACCTTCAGGCCCTTAAAGATCCCTTAGTGAACAAATCCTCCTTCATTACAAGTGTTGGAGCTTTACCCTGTGATTCACCCCAACATTCACCCTGGGTTCCTCCCTGCTGAGGGTATTCCTTCCCCGCGTGTCCATGTTTCATTTTGGAATGCCCTCATATGTCCTCTTCATCCTCAGATGCTGAATTTAGATGTAACTATCCCGGCAACTTCCAGAGCCCACGTGTGGAATGGAAGTTCACATCAGGAACTGATGCTACCCTGGTGTACTATGACGGAGAACTGACAGGTAGGTGGTGGGTGGATATGGGTGAAGGGCAAACATGTATCACGGGGAGAAGGAGGGGCAAACGTATCACGGGGAGAAGGAGGGGCAAAGGGGTGGGGGGTTAGGGCGCCACACATCACGTGGGGCGGGTATTATTGCCCCGGGGCAGGTAAGGTGTCAGGTTTCATCCCCTATATTATCTTCCCTCCCAGCGCCCTATAAGAATCGGGCCGTCGTCTTCCCACAAGGGCTGCGTCTGAATTCGGTAAGCAGGAAGGACAGCGGTGAATACGCCTGTGAGGTGACGGGAAAAGATGGAAGTTACTTCGAGTATAAAAGTCAGCTGACTGTGTTAGGTGAGAGATCTTCATCCCGATATCAGAACTGGACCTCCAATCCAGAACCTTTCTCACTCTCTATTCCTCCTTAGTGCCCCCCTCCGTGCCCACCGCTCAGGTGCCCACTTCTGTCAGCACCGGGAGCACCGCCACACTTTTCTGTATAGAGAATGACGGATCACCGCGACCCACCTTCGCCTGGTATAAGAACAAAGTGCTCATGCCGGAAAACCCGAAGGCCAGCCCCACCTTCCAGAACTCCAGCTACACTATTGATGTAAAGACAGGACAGCTGGTAAGCAGAAAATACACCTACTAAGTTACTGGTCCCCCAACATACCCCGCTATGCGAGTTGCCGGGTCCCCCCAACCAACCAACCAACCAACCAAACTTACTAGTTGCTGGTCCTCCTAACCACCTACAACGCTATACTAGTTACCGGGTCCCCCTAACCTACCCCCTGCTGTGCCAGCTCCCACCTAACCTAGGGATTGGTATGCTGACCCATAACCTCCCATAGGTCCACCCCTCCCCCTATACTACTTAGGGGCCACTATACCAACCCCTGACCTGTTGACCTGGTATTACAGTTAGGTGGCAGATCTCTTGTGTATTTATCTGCTTTTTATGTTGCAGCGCTTTAATCCAGTTATGAAGTCAGATGCCGGAGAATTTTATTGTGAAGCCACCAATTCTCAGGGAAAGCAGGTGTCCGAGGCTGTTCGCATGGAAGTCAGTGAGTATCGGGCACACAGGGGATGGGCTGTACTCGCATTGCAGCTCTGCTGACATTTTTCTCATCCCACAGATGATGTGAATGTTGGAGGAATAGTTGCTGCCGTCATCGTCAGCCTCCTGATTCTCGGACTGATTGCATTTGGCATCTGGTTCGCCTATCACCGAGGATACATTGGCAGTGAGTATCTCAGCTGGTGGGGTAGAGGGTATCGCCCCCATTTAGTGACTGGGGCTTCATCCCTGCCTACAGCAGTGGGTGCAGAGGATCACTTAGCTCTTAGTGAGGGGCTTCGTCACTGTGGGCTACCTGTACTTATCTCTGCACTATTGAAGTGGGGATGATTGTGGTGGGGGCTGTGGGGGAATAGAGCCCCATGTGGTGGGGGCTGTAGCGCTGCGTGGCAGGGGCTGTGGGGGAATGGGTCGCCATTTGGTGGGGGCTGTGGGAGTAATAGGGTGCCATTTTGGTAGGGGCTGTGGGGCCATGTGGCTTTGGGGGAATGGGGCGTCCTGTGGTGGGGATTGTGGTGCAATGAAGTACTTGAAATTCTTTACTAATTTTCTTCTTTTCTTTTTGTATTTCAGAGAAAACAGAGTAAGTGGACAGCGGGATGTCCCCCATCCCCCTTCTCATTCTCAATCATTGTTGGATTTCAGACCCAGGCTGCCCTATTACTATGTAGATTTTATCCATTTCATAAAGATTCTGTTTTACTACTCACACTGTGTACAAGGCAGTCACACCGATAGTGTAGTGTCACTCTGCTGCCCCCAGATGTCGCTCGTGTAGTGTCACTCTGCCACCCCCAGATGTCGCTCTACTCACACTCTGTACATTGGGATTATACTGATGGTGTCAGTTATATTTTTCTCTTTCCTTGCAGTAAAAAAGTCATCTACAGTCAGCCGTCGGAGACACGCAGTGATGTAAGTACCGCAGGGGCTGTGTTGGGTAAATATGGCATGAAGGGTCCACATAAAATAGTTTAAGGTGTCACACATCAATTTCTTATTTTGTCATGGAAATGAATCCTATAATGAGCAGTGATGTTGGATGAATGTTTATTGGGCTGTTCACCCACAACCGAGTTTATTATTCAGCGTTTAATAATTACATTTTTTTGTCTTTTATTCCAGAAAAACTTCCAGCAAACTTCATCCTTCCTGGTCTGAGCCTGATCATAGTGGGGGCTGCCTGTCCAATGGGGGGTGATGCCATGTGTGTGTGGGTGAATGACGGCATGTGTGGGTGAATGACGGCGGTTGTGTAATGCTGCACGCACAGGGAAGCGGGGATTTCCATACGGTGTGTTATTATTTATAAGCCCGCTCTTTTTGCTTTCTGATTTTACTGCACATTTAGTGAACTAGAAGATTTGTTTTAGATTTTGGCCAGGAATGAATTTTTTTTTTCTTTTTAGATATTTATTGATCAGCTCTTTCTGTAGTAATGCCGCTGCCTCGGTAGATATTCTTGCTGGGGAACTGAATTCCCAGCTACTGGGTGAAACTGTTCACTTCCTTGGGCTCGTGTGCTGTAAAATTCACTCTGCCTAATTTTTTACTATAATTCTGAGTGTGAACGTTTATGATGGAGGAATGAATTGCACTACATGGACATGGCCACTAGGGGGCGGGGGTGCACAGGTTAGGGGCTCGGCACGGTGTAGATGGGTGAAAAGTCTCCTGGAATGGAAGGATCAGATGTTGGTGTGAGGATCCCATGGCTCCTATCGTGGGATGAATATTTGGTCACCTGATGGTAGCGCTGGAAAAGTCAACGGACGGAATTAGTGTAAATAGCACCTTGTGTGTTGTTACTAATGGGGGAGGGGGTCCTGTAGGAAATGATTGGGGGGGGGGGGGGGCTTTTTCTTTCTCAATGTTTTTATCTTGTATTTTCTATTGTTTTTTTTATCTACATTTTTGGGAATAAATCTCCTGAATGAAATGTGTATCTGTGTTGTCTTATGTGGAGGGAAGCGAATCATGGAAAATGCCGCTTTCCTGGCTGTCATTTCTAATATAGGCACCCCAAACCTTTCCTTCAGTACAAGAGCAGATACCCCTCCTCCCCTTCCCCCAACACTCATCATACCACCCCATCAGCTGAGGACACACGAGAGGCTTTTTACCCCCCTTCCTATATGATGTGATCAGATATTTCCCCACCACACACAGACCACCAATGTATTCCACAAAGATATCGCTGTGATGTCCCTCTAGGGCCAAAGCTTTATCTGTGGCTTTCCACGAGAGGTTATCGGGGGCAAACCCTGGCTATTTGCCCCGGGCCTTCCTCCTGCTCATCTTTTTCTAATAGATTCGATCTCCTCCTCTGTGGCCCCTGATGTGTGATGTAGAATTCATAACAACCGTGGTTTATTAATATGTTTAATGTCTAGCAATACGTGTCCCTTCCACGGGATGGCCCCGGCAGTGGACTATACATTCATATTTAAGGTGCTGGGTTAGTAGAACAGGAGTTAATGTCTTTTCATCTCTCTATAGCAGCAATTCACTTGTCCCTCTTCGTCTCTTTCATTCACTCGGTTCCCCACATATTGAGCGTGTTCAGGTTCAATAAGAATAAAAAACCTAGGGTGACTCTCGTGTGCTCCCATTGACGTGGCAAATAAAGCTGAATTCATAGGGAGGGTATGTGTAGATTCATTGGATGAATGATACACATTACAATGACTGGAGAACATCTTGGGGAATCTCTGAACATTCTACAACTGCCACGTCCAGAATCTATTACAAACCAGCTGCTAGCAATAGAACAAATTTCCCTTTTTTTAGATTCTACAAACATACGTGGTCTTGTGGAAACATTCAGCTGGTGGTTTGTCTAGAGTCTCCTAGAAGTTATGTGCACGTGGCTTCTACTACAGAACAATGTATAGAATCATACATTGCTGATCCTGACACTCAGCGGGCTTCCATCTTTCTCCGATTTATCCCGGAATGATTCTTCCAGTTTCAGCTTTTCTGAGTCTCCATAACGAACCGTCTCGTGGAAGCAGCATGGTGGAGACACTTTAAGCACTTGATCAAATAAACTAAAGTCTGCTACGTACTTTCCACTGGAGGACAAAGAAATGATTGGGCTGAACTCGTAACCCCACAGAATCTCCTCTGGGAGGTAGGAGGTTCGGACCTGACAGGTCGCACTGGTGGACTCCACTGTTCCACTGAGGATGACCACCAATTCAAAGTCCCCTTCACCTGAACGGATGGCCACGTCCCTGAGAGGACTCGATTCATCAACCACGTGATAGAACGTGAGTGGAAGGATTAGAAATGGACTGTCTGAGGATGTGTCCACTTGGAAGTCCACATTGATCTGGTTGAGGTGGACATTTTCTCCCTCCTTTGTGGCCTGGGTCTGAAGAAGCTTTCCAGTCACTTGGCATCCAATGAGTAGACTTTTGCGCATGTTGGCCACTCGAATCATGAGGCAAAGTTTCCCTTCATGCTGGGCCACCACGGCGTTCTGACTGAATTTGATGGTCTCGGCTCTTTTTTTTGGACGAGCAATTTTAGCTAAGAAAGTTCCAGTGATGAAAATTTCCAGAATTGTGGTCAGAACAAGCTGACTGATGAGCAGAACGATGGCCAGTGGACATTCCTCACTGATGTAACGGAAGCCGTAGCCAATGGTGGTCTGTGATTCCAAGGAGAATAGGAATGCTCCCGTCAAGGTGTGGACCTGCATGACACAAGGTGTGTGGTTGGCTGGTGCATTGAATTCCAGGAGATCTCCGTGGACTAAGGCCACCAAGTACCAGATGACCCCGAAAATAAACCAAGTTCCAGCAAACGTGGCAGAGAATAGAAGCAGCTTGTATCGCCATTGCATGTCGATGAACGTCGTCCACAGGTCCTTGAGGTAGAGGAAACTCTTATCAGTGATGTGGTCAATGCGTACATTGCTCCGCCCATCCTTGGTCATTACACGCCTTCGCCTTAAACTGGAGCCAATCAGAGGCCGGCTGTCAGTCTGGGTGGTCTGGCTGTAATAGACCTTCACGGGTGACGTCATCTGGGTAAAGAGAAGCCAATGTTAGGTCAGAATTATAATCGGTGCAGTAACCATAACACCCCTGAGAACCACCAACCAGGAGCCGTTGTCCATAGCAACCAGCATTGGCCATCACCCAGATGACAGAATATAGAAGAGTTGGATATAAGGAAATGGTGCCAGACCACTGCAACCAATGCACAGGAATTCCACCCATCAGAGTAAAGTTCAGGCAGCAGTCAGGCTGCTAGGGGGGGGAGGGATGCTGGGGGCCCCTCCCACAATAGGGAGATTTGGTTTCCCTCCCGCAATGTAAAAATTGTACAAATCAGTGCTGTTCTGTAAAATGTTTAGCAGCTCAGACAGCTGGGGGGGTCACGGTGCCATATTA
>NC_092869.1:126247-128583 GCF_032062135.1 Pyxicephalus adspersus
GGGGGGGGGGAGTCACGGTGCCAACATAATGTTGGATTATGATGAGAAATGTGATTTGTGCTTTGAGTGGCCATTTGTTGTCCTCGGAATAAGAAGCGATTTTGTCTTTTTTATTTTCTGATTTTCCTGGAAATTGCAGAATTGTTGAAGATTTCGTGTTGCCTTAGTCTCAGGTGAAAGCGCTCCAACTATAATCGTATCTTAGGGGAATTCCAGACGCTATAAATGGGGTGAGGGGTCACAGTTGGGGGGGTTAGGGTGGGGGAATCTGTCCCAGGTGATTAATGACTACTGGGGGCATGCAGTGAATGAATAATGGGGGCCCTTTGTTTGTTGGGGGCCCTTAAGGGATTTTATGGCAAAACCGAGCAACTAGAATAAGAGGAGTCATGGGTACACTGAGCGGGCACACCGCAGAGCTACTGCCTGGCGCGGTCATATGACCACTAGTGTATAGAGACCGGGCCAGAGTCACATGTCATAGTGTCACCGCGCACAAAGCACCAGATGGCGGAGCGGAAATCTCTGATTGGCCGATTGCCTCCAAATAGGCACATAAAGCAAGCAGCATCACCACAACAGGTTCTCTTTGCTGGTTGTAAAGTCAGAGCTGGCACAGCAGCCAATCACCTTCCATGCTGTATTTAGGGAATTTAGAGACTTCCCCCGTCCTAGTGAATGGGGTCACTGGTCACAAACCCAATAATCCCTGACATAGAGTGCAGCACTGCAGATCCATTTCAGAGAAAGTATTAAATGATGATTGGGGTCACAGAGATCTCCATCGTGCTGGATCAGCACCAACATTGGTGGGTTGGGGTCCCTGCTGACTACAATGGCTGCACAGGGCTCCCACCCCCCAATCTGCCCACCTACATCTCTGCCCATTATTTCTCCGGTGATCCTGCATGAGTTACCCCATAGACTGGGAAGGAGCCCCCATGGATTTGGCAGTAAAGTGAGAAGTTGTGGCTCGGAAGGTTCGGAATTGTTTGCCTGGCACTCTACCTCCTCCACCCCCCTCCGTGCTCATCTCCGGGCCCCCCATGTGAATGCCATCAGCAATGTTTTGCCAGCAGCGCTGCACCTGGATTGGCCGACAGAGGAGGAAGGCGCAGAGGGGACACTGGCACCATTGTGCGTCCGCTCTGAATGGCTCCGGCGCTGCACAAAGACGCTTTGACAATGGAGCTCATTAGAATGCAGAGAGCGCGACGCACCAATTCCCTCATCTGTCCCACTTCAAACGCTGCTCATAGCACACACACAGGCCATGGCGGAGCTAATCTGGGGTGGAAGATGCTCTCATTTCAGGGCTGCACTAGCCAATCACACACAAACCCTGTTATCTGGGGACGATTGGTCTGTGTGAGGGGAGATCTGCAACATTAAAGCATAAGCCAATGACATTCTACCACCACTGAGACGCTGAAATCTCATTGGCTGCTGAGGGCAAAATGGACAAACTGGGATCAATGGTTCATGCAAGACCCAGACCAAGAAGAGTTATCCCGACAATGAAGAGACATTTATTCTGGTGCTCACCTGACTTCCTGTTCTGCCCCGTATTCATTTGCGCAATGACTGCAAAGTTCAGCCATCTAATCGTCCTGTCATGAACTGTAACTGGTGAATAATCTTTCTCCCTGTAGAATGTTTGGCCTTCTAACTCTTTCACCAATTGATGGGCAGCAACAATCACTGAGATCACTGCTGATGTCTTTCCTACATGGCATTGTGGTAACACACACCTGAATGCTGAAGACCAGCAAACTGCCAATAGGGGGCGCCACACTTAGGAATTATAGAGGGGGTCACACTGACTGATGATATAATCAATTACAGGGGAGGATTACTCTGACTGATGATCAATTATAAAGGGGGTCCAACTGACTGATATTTACCCTACTCATTCTTATTAGGGGGGTAAGGGCGTTCCTAATATTTCACACATTCTTCTGACGCACTGTGTTACGTTGTTGGTGATCTGAGGTTGGATCCACCAGACTGATGAATCTGCTCTGCATTTATTATGATGGATTTATTATGTTCCCCATATATTAAACCTTTGGATGGACAGCAGGAGAGGTTTCTTTTTCTGTCATATTCAGGCTGCCTCATGGTGCACATTGAGGGAGAACAATGGTGATTGGACAACATTTCCCCCCGAACTACTATCCCAAGGTACCCCATGGACACCACCAATCTGAAGACATCAATAACTCCTTCACACCAATCAGCAGTCCATATCTGCTGTTCTGAGAGGTGACTGGTCTAAATATGGTAGGTTACCTATAGGAACACACGTCACCTACCCACCTAGTAACAGCTGCACT
>NC_092869.1:130201-140108 GCF_032062135.1 Pyxicephalus adspersus
CAATCCCCATCTGCCAATTGCCAACTGCCAATCCCCATCCTCCAACCACCATCAGCCAACTACCATTCGCCAACCAACATCTGCCAATCACCATCCACCAATTACCATCCTCCAACCGCCATCCTCAAATTGCCATCGCCCAATCACAATTCACCAACCACCATCTGCCAATCACTATCCATGAGCTACCATCTACCAATCGCCATCCATGAACTACCATCCTCCAATCAAGATCGGACAACCATCATCCGCAAATTACTAATCCCAATTACCATCCACCAACCACCATCCGCCAATCACCATTTGCCAACCACCATCCGCCAATCACTATCCGCCAACCACCATCCGTCAGCCACAATCTGCTAATCACCATTCCTCCAACCAACGTCCGTCCACCAATTAAAATCCGCCAACCACAGTCCGCCAATTACTATCCCCCAATCACCATCCTCCAAGCAGCATCCATCAACCACCATGCCCCAACCACCATCCGCCAATCACAATCCGCCAACCACCATATGCCAATTACTATCCGCCAACCTTCATCCGCCAAACACCATATGCCAACCACCATCCCCCAATCATTATACCCCAACTACCATCCGCCAATCGCCATCCACCATCCGCCAATCGTCATCCTCCAATCGCCAACCATAATCACCAACCACCATCCTCCAATCGCAATCCCCCAAAACGCTATCTGCCAACCACCATCTCCCAATCACCATACCTCAACCACCATCTGCCAATCACAATCCTCCAATCGCCATCCGCCAATCATAATCCACCAATCACCATACATCAACCAACATCAGCCAACCACCATCCGCCAATTACTATCTCCCAATCACCATCTGCCAACCACCATTCGCCAATCAATATGCCCCAACCACCATCTGCCAACCACCATCCGTCAACCATAATCAGCCAATCACCATCCCCCAACCACTAATCACCATTCGCTAATCACCATTCCTCCAACCACCATCTGCCAACCATAGTCTGCCAATTACTATCCCCCAACCACCATCCCCCAATCACCATTCGCTAATCACCATTCCTCCAACCACCATCCGCCAACCATAGTCTGCCAATTACTATCCCCCAATCACCATCCGCCAGCCACCATACGCCAGTTACTATCTGCCAACCTTCATCCACCAAACACCATATGCCAACCACCATCCCCCAATCACCATACCCCAACCTCCATCCGCCAACCACCATTCGCCAATCACCAACCGCCACCTTCCAATTGTCATGCTCCAATCACCATGCTCCAATTGCCATCCCCCAATCGCCATCCCCCAATCACCATCCACCAACCACCATCCTCCAGTCACCATCCCCAAATCACCATACCCCAACCACCATCTGCCAATTACTATACACCAATCATCATCCTCCAATCGCCCACCCCCAATTGCCATTCGCCAATCAAAATCCGCCAACCCCCATTTGCCAATCACCTTGCCCCAAACCACCATCCGCCAATCACCGTTCACCAACCACTATCTGCCAATCACTATCCGTCAACCACCATCCGCCAATCCCCATCCCCCAATCACCATCTGCCAACCATATTCTGCTAATCACCATTCCTCCGAACATCATCCGCCAATTACTATCCCCAGTCACTATCCACCAATCACCATTTTGCAGAAGCCAGCTCCCATCTACCAACCGCTATCCTCCAATCTCCATTCCCCAATGACCATCCGTCCAATCACTATACCCCAACCACCATCCGCCAATTACTATCTACCAATCACCATCCTCCAATCGCAATAACTCACTCGTTTTCCACCAACCACAATCCGCCAACCACCATCCACCAACCATAATCCGCTAATCACCATTCCTCCAACCAACGTCCACCAATCAAAATCTGCCAACCACAGTCCACCAATTACTATCCCCCAATCATCATCCACCAAGCACCATCCATCAACCACAATATGTCAGTTACTATCCGCCAAACACCATACGCCAATCACCATCCCCCAATCATTATACCCCAACTACCATCTGCCAATCGCCATCCGCCAATCGTCATCCTCCAATCGTCAACTATATTCACCATCCACCAACCGCCATCCGCCAATCACCATCCTCCAATTGCCATCCGCCAACCATAATCCACCAATCACCATACATCAACAACCATCAGGCAACCACCACCCGCCAATTACTATCTCCCAATCACCATCCGCCAACCACTATTCGCCAAATACTATCCGCCAACCTTCATCCACCAAACACCATATGCCAACCACCATCCCCCAATCACTATACCCCAACCTCCATCCGCCAACCACCATTCGCCAATCACCATCCCCAAATCTCTATCCGCAATCCACCATCCCCCAATCACCATACCCCAACCACCATCTGCCAATCACAATCCTCCAATCGCCATCCGCCAATCAATCTCCACCAATCACCATACAGCAACCACCATCAGCCAACCACAATCCGCCAATTACTATCCCCCAATCGCCATCCACCAATCAACATCCGCCAACCACCATCCACAAATCATCCGCCAACCACAATGCCCCAACCACCATCCACTATACACTATACGTCATTACTATCCGCCAACCACAATACCAAAATCACCAAATCCCAACCGCCATCCCCCAATCACAACCCACCAACCTCCACTTGCCAATCGTCATCCTCCAATCGCCATCCCCCAATCGCCATCCGCCAATCACCATCCTCCAACCACTATTTGCCAATCACTATTCGTCAACCACCATCCGCCATTCAACATTGGCCAACCACCATCTTCCAATCGCCAACCGCCATTCCCCAATCACAACCCACCAATCGCCATCTGCCAACCACGTTTCGGAAATCACCATCCACCAATCACCATCCCCCAATCGCCATCCACCAACCACCATCCACCAATCAGCAACCACCATACCCAAATCACCATCCGCCAATCAGCATACCTCAATACCACCAATACCACCATACCTCACCTGCCACAATCACCTCCCACAGCAATATTCACCCACAGTTGTGTTATCATCTATCATCTAACCACAATTTTCACCTCTCTTGCTTTAGTTGCAGCAATATTCCCCCACAACAATATGTTCACCTAGCAGGAATTTCAACATTCACAGCATGTTGAAACGGAATCAGGGAATGTCATGTGAATATCTTGTGTGCAGAGGGCAGAATGAAGTGGGCCAGTTGGGGGAATGCTGGGTGAATGTCCTGTGCGTTGAGAAGATAGAAGTCGGACATTTGGGGGAATCTTGGGTGAATGCCCTTTGTGCAGTGACAGGTGGAAGTCGGGTGAATGTCCTGTGTGCAGGTGAAAGTCAGGTGAATGTCCTGCATGTAGGAGACAGGTGAAAGTCGAGTGAATGTCCTGTCTGCAGGGGGCAGGTGAATGTTCTGTGTGCGAGGGGCAGATGAAAGTCGGGTGAATGTCCTGTGTGCAGGTGAAAGTTGGGTGAATGTCCTGCATGTAGGAAACAGGTGAAAGTCGGGTGAATGTAGCCCAAGATTCTGCCATAAATGCCTCTTACCGCCACAGGTGATGAATCTGGCAGTCGGGTGAATGTGCTGAGCTCTCTTATAGCGATGTGTTATGAGATCCGGCTGCGGGGGGCGCACTGACCCCCGAATTCTCTGCCCATAGCTGTCCGGGATGAGAAGAGTTTTATTTCACAGGAGCCGAGCGCAGCGATTGGAGGAGAGTCCAGGAGGGGGCAAAACCGCCTGGTTCTGATTCTCTGGCCCAGCTCTCTAAATTGTGTTCTCTAGCCTGGTTCTGATTATTTGGCCTGGTTCTTGTTCTCTGGGTCAGGTTCTCTGGATCGGGTTCCCTGGCCTAGTTCTGATTCTCTGGCCCTGCTCTCTAATTTGGGTTCTCTAGCCTGGTTCTGATTCTTTGGCCCGGCTCCCTGGGTCGGGTTCCCCGGCCTGGTTCTGATTCTCTGGGTCTGGTTTTCTGGCCTGGTTCTTGTTCTCTGGATCGGGTTCCCTGGCCTGGTTCTGATTCTCTGGCCCGGGTTTTCTTGCACACAAGGGCTCTGTGCTGTCACTATTCTTCTATGTGGGAATAGGCGGGAAAGCCATGCCAGGGGGTAATGCCATCCCGGTGTAAATGACCGGTAATTGAGGTCGGGGAGATAGAAGGGATTTCAGGTTTCGGATGTAATCAGTGATCCCCTCCCTCTGCATGGAGAACACTGAGCCCATTGTCCCGGCGCTGACAGCACCTTTCTGGGTCTGCAATGGGGAAATGTTTCATCCGTAGGGGGATTTATTTCTGCACTGAAATATCGGTCGTTATAAAAGCGTCCAATCCCAATCTGCAGAGATTACCAGTGGCCAATCAGCAGCCAGGAAAGGTTAGTGTTGGGGGTGATGGAGATGTGGTTGGTGGGCACATTGTATACAATGTCTATGTTCCTGACCCAGCTGCTTGGCTGTGGTGCTGATCCGGTGGCCGATGTGAGAATACAACCTGAAGCCAGAGGATCAGCATGACAGCCAATGAGAAGGAGCTTAAATCATTGTGACAATCTTACCACAGCTATTAAAAGATGGAAATTGTACATAAAAGTTCTGACTTCACTTGGTACATGCTTGTTAGAAGGCCCAGAGGGCATTGCAGCCCTTGGAAGATAAGAAGCCCAATATTGGCTGTAGAGGAAGGGGCACTCCGACCCCGGCATTGTCAGTCATACATTTGGCTCTGTGACTTCTGGCGTCACCATAAAGGTTCCGTGAGATGGGCAGCCTGATAGTAACAGTCCACGAGTGGGCACGGCACTAGAATGGTCACTCGTATTACTACACTGAGTGTTTGTAAAGAGAAGGCTCCAATCCCAGCAGGGCGAGAGACGTGGGCCCTTGGGGCGGAGTTCAGGAACAGGGGACATTTGTTGGGTACAAGACACTCTTTGTTCCTCTATATAAACCCACAACTGGCGTACACAGATTATTGTTTTATGGGCAAAGCTGTGATGTGCCCGGTGGGGGAGGGAAGTGGCCATTAATTAGTTGTGTCGTTATTAAACTCCATCGCAGAATGCATAATAAGATAGAAGACGTCTCTTCAAAGAGATTGTACCCTCCATTGAGGGGGACACGGGTGACACCGACCATCTCTGCTGTCATGCCAGGAAGGTTCACCAGGGGGCAGCAGTATGACCTCACATTAATAAGTGGCCCAATCATCTGCCACTAGAGAGATCCTTATATAAACCAGACCCTAGGGTGACCCTGGGCCCTCCATACCCCCAATGCCGGCACATGAGATACAGATAACTGATATCAATATCTTCTGTTCACATGGACTCCGGTTATTCTGCCCACACACCTACCTCCTGCCCATCTCCAGCACTCACCAAGTACATTGCAGCCATGTTTCCTGGCATTAGAAAAGAGGTTTGAAGAGTTGTGGAAGAATCCGCCGTTATTTCTGCACCAGAACTCCCTAGGGGCCGGCAGATGACTGAATTGTGGGATTTCATGATCCACCTCTGTGGCTGCCATGCGGCTGTCCTGCACCATGTGTTGGGTGGGGGTGCCATGGGCTTCATACATCCTGGCACATGCATGGTGGACGGGTCCCCAACTATCGGGATAGCTCATTCCTTGCTGCTTTCTACACGCATACCAAATATCAGTGAAAAGATTAAACCCCAAAAATATGGAGCAGTGATTACTAGCGTGCCGTGAGGGATCTTCAGGGGTACCCGGGGAAATGATATGATAAAAATAGTGTGACCCCAAGTTCCTAGTTTAATATTCTGTGTGCCAACCCCAATAGTGATAAGGTCATTAAGGTGCAAAAGGAGAAAGACAAAATAACTCAGCGTATATTCTGTGATAAATATACAAATAAAGCAATATGCAAATCAGCTATCGGAAGAGACTTGATTTATAATCCAATGACACAAACATATAGTAAAAAACCAATAAATGTAGAAGATGGAATATATATAAATATATTTATATGTCTCCGACACGTACAGCTGTACAATAAGTGTACAGGACTAGGGAGTAACAATGATAATCATAAGAAATAACATATAGCTGCGGGTAAACGGAAAAGACAAGAATCTATTAGTACATTTGTATAAGAAAGTTATAAAGCATGTGCTGAGGAGTGACCATTACAAATGTATAGGAGTGTATATTGAAAATGATAGAAAATATCAATAGTAGTAGATAATAACATCATTGGATTATATATCAATACATATCGCTTTATTTGTATGTATATCACACAATATATGTTGATTTATTTTGCCAAATTTTCAAATTACCGTGGGAAATTATCCAATCACCATTGTCGAGTGTCTTTGCTGTAGTGACTGCAGAGTAATGTAATACTCTTCCATGCCAGTGGGTGGCAGCAGGTACCTTAATTGCCGTGTTTATTCTTAGAGACAAGTGATTTAGTGAATTAGCTACAGAGTGTCATTTTGTAACATTTTTGTGGTGTGCCGCACGATTGTTTCAATGTAAAAAATGTGCAGTGGCTCAAAAAATGTTGAAAAGCACTGCATTAGAGAAGTCCAACCCTACAAATCTCTGCTGCTGCCATTATCAATACAACCTGTCTGCTAACAATATTTGCCAATAGATGGCAGCATCGCACTGGGGGAATGTAAGCTTGGCGTGTACATAGCATGGGTTCTATAAAGGGGAATGAACCCCAGTGTACCCTTATGGCTTCTGGCACATTGCTGTGATGGTTGAGGCCTCCGCTTGCCATTATGAATATGTCGGGGAGTTTTGGCGGAATTCTGCCAAGATGGCTGACGGGGATTTTGCCCCGCTCGGTGTTCCCTGCACTCCTGTGTAATGATGATCTGCCTGTCAGTCCTGCGTCACTTCTTATATAACAGCCTGCCATGTTTTATTTATGTGACACCAGGCCTGGCCCCGTATCCATGGCGGAGGGTTGGCCTCCATGTATGAGAGGAATGGTCCTCATAGACATCACAAGTGGTTGCCATGGTAACAGCAATAGCAGGCCCAGCGGCTACAATGCTGCCGAACAGATTTACCCCACAGGCCGGAATTAATTTTAGTAAATGTCACCAGAGAGCGCTGGAAGGAGGCACTGTGCCCTTAACCCCTTCTGATCCCTGGGTTCTTATAGGGGGAAGGGGTGGGAAAATACATATTGGAATAGTGGGGGAGGGGGGATAGTATTTGGGGGGATCTATAGGGATTGGGGGGATGCGAAGCACTCAGAGGATTAGTGAGGAGGTGGAGAAGACATATGGATATAGTTGGGAGGGGATAATTGTGTGTGGGGGTGTACAGGGCATCCATAGGGATTGGTGAGGGGGAGAGAACACATATGGGAGTAGTAGGGGGGTGTAAAGGGCATCCATAGGAATGGTGGGGATGGAAAGCACCCATAGGATAGGTGAGAACACATATGGGAGTAGTAGGGGGTGTAGAGGGTATCCATAGAAATGGTGGGGATGGAAAGCACCCATAGGATTGGTGAGGGGGGGTAGAGAACACATATGGGAGTAGTAGGGGGTGTAGAGAGTATCCATAGAAATGGTGGGGATGGAAAGCACCCATAGGATTGGGGGGGGGGGGGGGGGGGGATGTGGTGAGCATCAGGAAAATTGGCAGTGGAGGGCACATATAGATAATAGCTGAGGGTGGTAAATGGGAATAGAAAGCATCAATGACAATGTTTTTGTCTAGCTGTGTATGAATGGATGTGTTGGGAAGGTTCTCTGTTGGTCATTCATGGAGGTTGCTATAGGTTACACACGTTGCACAGGATCCGTCAGTGTCTGCAGTGCCTCCTCATGCTCCTCTTACAGAATTGTTGGTTTTGTCTTTCACAGACCCTGAACTTGTCTGCCACGGGATTGAGTCACTATGGCTAAAGATAACAATGCCTTCACTACAGTCCCCGGTTCCACCAAACCCAGTTTCTCCCATGCATCCAAACTGGCTGAAAAGTTGGAAAAGGCGGACAAGAAATTGAGGCGCCGGCAGCGGTATGTGGAAAAAGATGGGCGCTGCAATGTACAGCATGGAAATGTCAGAGAGACCTATCGATATCTTACTGATATCTTCACCACCTTGGTGGACCTGAAGTGGAGAGTGAGCCTCCTGGTCTTCATCCTGGCCTACGCCATTACCTGGCTGTTCTTTGGGGTCATCTGGTGGTTTATCGCATATTGTCGGGGGGACCTGGAGCACCTGGAGGACCCAGGCTGGACACCATGTATTAAGAACCTTAATGGCTTTGTCTCTGCATTCCTCTTCTCCATTGAAACAGAAACAACCATTGGCTATGGCCATCGGGTCATCACGGACAAATGCCCAGAAGGGATCATCCTGCTCCTCCTTCAAGCCATCTTGGGTTCTATGGTCAACGCTTTCATGGTGGGCTGCATGTTTGTCAAAATCTCCCAACCTAACAAAAGGGCCGAGACGCTGGTCTTCTCTTCCCATGCCGTGATATCGCTGCGGGATGATAAACTCTGTCTCATGTTTCGTGTTGGAGATCTGCGCCAGTCACACATTGTAGAGGCTTCCATTAGAGCCAAACTTATCAAATCCAAACAGACGCAAGAGGGAGAATTCATCCCACTCAATCAGACGGACATCAATGTTGGATTTGAGACTGGAGATGACCGGCTTTTCTTGGTGTCGCCATTAATTATTAGCCATGAAATCAATGAGCACAGCCCGTTCTGGGAAGTGTCCAAGAGGCAGCTGGAGAAGGATGAGTTTGAGATTGTGGTGATCCTGGAGGGAATGGTGGAAGCCACTGGTAGGTAAAAGATTTATTGGGAGGAGGATTATGGGAAGGAAGGCAGAGGTGGCAGCCATGTTTGAATAGTTGTGGATGTGGGTAATGTAGGAGCTTTGTGTGGCCCTCAATGCCCCCTGGCCTGACTCAAAGAGGCTTCTCACCCATTAGAGCCTGGACAAGGGTGACCCCCAAAAATATCTCAATATTGTTAGTAATTTATGAATCCCCATCCATAAATTGCTAACAATATACAGGTATTTCCAGGTCCTTTGTCCCAGAAGAGTTTGGCCATTGTGTTGTAGAAGAAGATGGGAGGAGATGGCTGGGAGAGGAGCTTCTGTTCTGCATACTTATCCCTAATGGAAGCCAGTGGATCAGCATGATGATCAGAAGGAGGGGTCAGTAATGGCAGCCTTCTCATTTCCTTCACCAGACCTAGATTTCTCTGATACTGGGGCATTCCATGGACTCCACAATTTTTATTAGAGGCCCCAGACTGGAGGACTTGGCGGTCGTATCAGCTGTGGCTGCTTGGTGGCTTTAGTGTGGGACAAAGGTGTTGGTTTTACATTTGAATGACATTAATATATTTGCATACTTCAGGTGAGTCTCAGCTTAATAAAAAAAAAAAAAAAAAAAGGTTCCCAGCAGGTGTTGCTTTTGTCCGGAGGGTGCTGGGAGCTGCACTTTGCATTATATAGTCTGGTAGATATGACATATTACATGTAGACAGAGAAAAGTAGAAATGACCAGTTTATTACAGGAATTCATGTCATACAGTGTGATACAATGTGATACACCGTCATAAAACGTGATACAAAGATACAATATACGACAATGCCATATAACATGATCGCTCCGTCATACAATGTGTTAACGTGATACAATGTGATACACCGTCATAAAACGTGATACAAACATACAATATACGACAATGCCATATAACATGATCGCTCCGTCATACAATGTGATACAAAGTCATACAATACGTTACAATGTCATATTAAAGTAATGCAAAGGTATGCACTTGGGCGCTAACAACATGCATGATTCATACTGTCCAGGGGGAATACGTTTAGGGGAGACGTATAAGGGGGGATATGATCACCCTGTATAAATATATAAACG
>NC_092869.1:140977-165988 GCF_032062135.1 Pyxicephalus adspersus
ACCCCACTCCATGGATGGATATTAGAACTGGTTATTGGGTACTGACCCCACTCCATGGATGGATATTAGAACCATCAAGGACCGACCCCACTCCATGGATGGATATTAGAACCATCAGGGACCGACCCCACTCCATGGATGTACATTAGAACTGGTTACTGGGTACTGACCCCACTCCATGAATAGACATTAAAGATGGTCCTTGGGGACTGACCCCACTCCATGAATAGACATTAAAGATGGTCCTTGGGGACTGACCCCACTCCATGGATAAACATTAGAACTGGTCATTGGGGACTGACTCCACTCTATTTATGGACATTAAGGATGGTCCTTGGGGACTGAGCTTACTCCATGGATAGTCATTGGAGCTGGTCATCAGGGACTGACCATACTCCATGGATGAATAGTAGAGCTGGTAATAGAGGACTGACCACACTCCATGGATGAATATTAGGACTGCTGTCCAAGAAATGAGCACACTCTATGGATGGATATTAGAACTAGTCATCAGAGACTGACTACACTTGGTGGTTAGATAGTAGAGCTGGTCATTGGGGACTGACCCTACTCCATGGATGGACATTGTGACTGGTGTCCAAGGACTGACCCCATTTCTCGGACACAAATTGCAGTAAATGCCTTATGAATGATGGCCAATGCAATAAAATAGATTTGAAGTTTACAGCTGTGTGGTTTAATAGAGGCTTCACACAAAGAACTCATTGTCACGTCTTCTCCTCCTTGAGAGCCCCTTAGGAAAGAAGCGTCCTTATTTCCTACAATAATCAGATTCCAACCTTGGTTTAGCAGCTCTTACCACTCACACCACATGGTGAGGCCAGAGGAGAGTTTATCATGTGTGATAATTATGGATGAATGTGATATTGTGGTGAATACGATGCACCATGGGGATAATAAATGTCATCAAAGTGGGTAAGAGGGGTATTATCCCAATGGGGACACAGACAACAATAAACCTCTGACATGTTCTGATTGCATCCAATTCAGAAGGTCACAAATCCAGAACAGCACAAATGTGACTTTCATTACAGAGGAAACAGATAGTTATTGGCTATGTTTGGTGTGCCATCACCTCCAACCTGATAATAGCCCCTCCCACTTCACTTTCCTGATAACAGCTGTACCCTATTCCATTTCCTGATAATAGCTCCACCTCTTCCCTTCCCTGATAATAGCTACACCCTTTCCTGGCTAAAGATCCACCTCTTCTTTAATAGCTCCACCCTTTTTCCTTACCTGACAATTGCTCCACCTCTTCCCTAATAGCTCCACCCCTTTCTTCCTTTCCTGATAATTTCCCCCCTTCTCCTCTTCAATATTGGCTTCAACCTTTTCCCTTCCACTCAAGATGGCCCCTCCCACTTATTTTCCCTGATATTGGTTCTGCCTCTTTCTTGATAATAGACACACCCTCTTCCAGTCCCTGATTATGGCCCCTCCCCTTTCTCCTGTAAGGGCTCGGCCCTTCTCTTTGCTCTTTCCTGACATTAGCCTGACCTCAATAGGAGCCCCACCCACTTCCTTAAATTGGGCCTTCCCTCTTTCCTTGTAAGGGCGCTGCCCTTCTCTCCTCTCTGATAATTGTCCCAGCAATAATACAACAGAGAAACAATGGTGTGACAAAACATTTTATTCAATGGAAATGGCCAGGTGAGAAGAATTATAATGAATAAGTTCTGTACCCAGGTGTGGGCTTCACAGAGCTCCTGGCTAAGTTGTAAGAAATGTCATGTGTCCCTTGAAGATCCTTCCCAGGGTGTATCTGGCAGAACTCCTTGTGATTGGCTGCCTTGGTTAATGGTCAGCTGATTCAGCCATTCACAGAGAAGCTTGCAGGAGGGGGACACAATAAGAATTGTATCCAGAGACGACTTAACCGTGCAGCTGGTGGAGAGACAAGTGGTTGGTCCCATATTCACAATGAACGCAAATAAAATATCTAAAATCCTTCATTAATTATCCGCCCGCAGCAGGCCTCTATGGTAATGAGGGGGCGGAGACAAAACACCAATCCTTCAGCAGCAGCCCTCTATGGTAATGAGGGGGCGGAGACAAATAAAACACCAATCCTTCAGCAGCAGCAAGTCACCTGGCAGCCATGACAACTCTTCACATCCCTCTGTGGGATAACAGGAAGGGAGGTGTGCGCTGGAAATGTCTTCCTCCAGTAAAAATTCCTACTCCTTCATCACTGTTCCTCTGCTGCTGATGGCCCTGTACAGATTCCCGAGGGGCGCCAGACCACAACAGGGTGCAATACCCATGGGAGCCAGCAAAGGCGCTGCCCATTGTGCTTTTCATATAATTCAATATCTTCATTGTGGGGCAATAAATGACAGCAGTGCTTGCCATTTGTGGGCGTCCTGTGGGATTTTCCAATTAGGATGGGCGTGCTTCCCTGGATGGGGTCATGGAGTGCAAGTCCAGGGATAATCTTCACGTGTTCTCATGAAATAAAATCAGATTACAATGTACAATTCCGATTGGTCAGTTCCCTGCCCTTTAGGGGCCCAGCAGGGCTCTGCTTCTTCCTCACCTGTTGCGGATGCGAAGTTGTCGTATGTAGCAGCAGGTGACCGTAGACAGGATGGTGACACCCACAAAGAGCGCGCTAGCCACACCGCCGATCATTGGGATAAGAAGCAAATCCTTGGCTGCAAGACACAGAGGAACACAATCAAATATTGGGGAGTCCCCAAACCAATTAAAAGATTGCTGATTGCACCAAGCATCTGAGGGCCAATCTATAAGTGCAGCATGTGGAGATTTCCCAATCTGATCCCACATAATCCCCCCCCCCCCCGCCGCAGTTCTGGTCACAGAACACTAGGGGAACACAAGGTGGAGGAATCTGATTGGCTGTGATGGACACACAATGATCACTGCTTGGTGGTGACTTACCTTGGGCGTACGGATACAATTTGATGACGTTGGACTTGGCAGAGGCGGCGTTGTACCATGTGTGGTCGGGGTACTGGATCCAAGCAGTGACTGCACAGTGATACAGCCCTTCTTCCTCCGCCTGGACATTGTACAATCGCAGGCGGTAGCACTGGGGTCCCACTTTGTCTGTGCTAAGCTCCTGACCTGAGTACCGTGTTCCTGGTTCTGACACACCTTGCCGATTCACCGAGGCCAACAGTCTGCCCGCTCTCTCATTGGGCTTCTCTCCAGCTAGTTCCACCCACCAGCTGACTGCCACATAGACCGTCTGTGGTGTCTCCAATGTGACATTACAGAGCAGGATGGCGGTGTCACCACGATAGAGCATGACGGAGTCCAGAAAGGTGTAAACATTCAGAGAGATATCTGGAAGAACACAGACACGTGGAATCACTGGCACTGTCGGGGTCTGACTGATGTCCGTGGACCCCCTTCAATCAGCACATTGTTGGGTTCTTACCTTGCACACTCATCAAGATGTTGATGCTCTGCGACCTTCTGCTGCATACTTCCTCCAGCCTTGAGCTGGGATAGGACACAAAGGCTTTGACGTGGCAGCTGTAGGCACCGATATCCCCCGGCTGTGTAGAATAGATCCGTAGACGGAAGGAGCCGGGGGTAGAATGGAGCTTCTCCAAGGAAATGTGTCTGGTCCCCATGTCTCCTCCCGAGTATCGCTCTCCAAGGGACACCGTCCCATCTGTGGACATGGAGGCCACCAACTGCCCGGTAGAATCCCGTGACGAGGAGACCCACCAATCCAGAGACAGCGCCACATCTGGGGGAGGAGCCACCGCCATGGAAACGTTACAGAATAGTTCTGCTATACTTCCCGATTGTACGTGGACCTCATGGGGGCTCACCGACACCTTCAGCTGGGAGTCTACAGGGGACCGAAGAGATCAAAGGAGGAAGAGAGATGGGGGTTAGAAAATAGATAAATGGAGGAGGTAAGGGAAACAGAATGAGATGGGGGATAGAAAAAACATAATGGGAATGTGGGGGGGGGGAGGGCGAGAGCGAAACTGTTCAGCTTAGCCAATCACCACCCCAATGATTCTACAATGCGGAATGATTTTTTATGATGTAACACACTATTGTACTGATATATGACACCAGACTGCTTAATAAAACAATACACAACTTAAATCACGAGACTAAAGCCCCTCTCTCTCTCTTCTCCTTCCAACCTGATTTTCATACAAACACAAAGAAGAGCAGCTCACATATATTCCAATTACCTTCTATAGAAAATGGAAAGGAATCCGCCCCCATACCCCGGAATTTCCAATATATTATCCCAGATCCCATACCTAGACTCCCCCCCCAATATATTATCCCAGATCCCATACCTAGACTCCCCCCCCTAATATATTATCCCAGATCCCATACCTAGACTCCTCCCCCAATAAATCATCCCAGATCCCATACCTGGACCCCCCGCCCCCCATAATTTCCCCTAATATATTACAATTATGAGCAGAGAGGGGTCAGAGACAGAGGACAGGGGCTCATCATGGCTGTCCTCACCTAGAGTTTGGACCGTGACTTGGGCCAGTATAGATCTCTTTTCAGTGATCTTTTGCCAGCTTCTGTCGGCGTCTTGGATCCACTGTGCGGCGGTGCAATAATAGGATCCGGTGTCTTGGGGCCGCACCCGGGAGATGACCATCTTATAGGTACTGTTCTCCATCTTCTCCAGACGGATCTCCCCGTTCAGGAATCGCTCCCGGTACGTTTGATGCTCATTGGATGGCTGGACACTGAAGTCCCTGTCTATGGATATAATATTACGTAACACTGGCCCACCTACTGGAGCCCCGGGGTCACTTACTGCGAATGTCACCGAGAGGTGGGTATGCTGTGTGGAATCTGCGTATGCCGTGCAGGACAGATGCAATTCCCGTCCCTCCACTAGGTTTAGCTGCAGCGAGGAAGAAGGGGACTGGCGACCCTTGGCCACCATCTTTGCGGAAACCTGCAGAGTGTCGGGAATCACTGAGGAAAGAGAAAACAACGGGTTAACCAGAGAGTAGGGGGAGGAGCAAATCAGCACCCTCAATGTGTTTGGGGACTCTATTACCTTTTAGGGCCACTTTGGCACTGTAGGTTCCCAGGTATCTGGAGTCGGTGGTAGGTGTGTAGCACTCATAGACGCCCTCATCCTCAGCACGTAGCTGTTTGATGTGGAGCTCTACGCTGTCTCCGCTCAGACGCCAGATGGAGATTTCCCCTCTTTGAACCCGGGGGGAGTAGACGGCGTAGGCAAAGTCGGGGTCCTTAGTGCTGGCGATGGAGATGGAGATGTCAGGTGCACTGGGCCGGTACATAAACCATTCAAAGTTCTGTGTTGGCGGTCCTTCATAACCGCTGACGTTGCAGCCAATGGAGATGGCGTTGTCAATGACTCGGTACAGTGGACCATCTTGGACACGAACTTCCCGAGCATTGCCCAATCCTAGGAGAGAAGATAGGATAAGAAAAGTCATGTGACCAACAAGTGCCTATCATAGATTGTGACTCCACCCATCTACTACAGCCAATAGGACGGGAGGAGAGCACAGGGACATCACCTGCAGCAGAAGGAGTGAGATGCTCTGGAAGGGGATCATACACACATTCTAATAAATGTGCAGTGTTATAGGGAAATCCTGCACTGACCTGGAACAAGCATACAGCCATAGAAGTCTGAATAGTCTGATGTCCTATCCTGCAAAACCCCTCACTGACAACTCCCCTATTATATATCATCCAATCACAGAAGAGGATTCATTCTGATAGGAGCAGCTGCTCTACAGAATAGGGCGAGGCTGTAATGTGATCAGACTGGGGAGACTCCACCACCAACCAATAATACAAGGGTCACGGCACGCCCTGAACTGCGACACAGATACACCACAGGTGTATTATAACAACCTGGAAACACATGCTTCTGTCATATGACCCCACACCTGTGTAACACACACTACAGTCATATGACCTCCCCACCTGTATAATACACACTGCTGTCATATGACCTCCCCACCTGTATAATACACACTTCTGTCATATAACCCCTCCTCTCCTTAGTACCCACATATTACCCCCCCCCACACCTGTATAACACACACTACTGTCATATGACCCCCCCACACCTGTATAACACACACTACTGTCATATGACCCCCCTCCCACCTGTATAACACACACTACCGTCATATGACCGCCCCACCTGTATAATACAAACTACTGTCATATGAACCCCCACACCTGTATAAAACACAATACTGTCACATGATCACAAATACGCACACCTGTATAACGGAAACTATTGTCATATGACCCCCCACCTGTATAATACACACTACTGTCATATGACCCCCCTTCCACCTGTATAACAAACACTTCCACCATATGACCCCCCTACACTCACCTGTATAACACACACTGTCATATGACCCCCTCCCACCTATATAACACACACTACTGTCATATGACTGCCCTCCTAGGTGGGAGCGGGGTCATATGACAGTAGTGTGAGTTATATAGGTGAGTAGGGGGCTCATATGACAGTAGTGTGTGTTATACAGGTGGGAGGGGGGTCATATGACAGTAGTGTGTGTTATACAGGTGTGTGTAGTGGGGGGTGCAGGATAGATGGAGGAGGGGGATAAAGAGATGGGGGAGGGGTAATAGGAGATATCCGAGGGGATAAGATGGGGGTTGCAAGGATGTGGGGTGCAGGATAGATGGGGGAGGGGGATAAAGACATGGGGGAGGAGTATTGGGAAATGGAGGGGGTGCAGATATTGATGGAGGAGGGGAATAAAGAGATGGGGGAGGGGGTAGCCCCCTTCCTGATAACACCGTCCGATAGGTGGGAGAGGAGCAGGGTCGGGTCACGTGGCTCTGTCTCACCTGCGGCACACAGAAAGGTGAGGAAGCGAATAATCCTGACAGTCTCCATTCTACGGGAGCTACGGCCCCGCCCACTGTCCTATAAGGCGTGTCCTCCGTTACCTCGCAACGGGGCGGAGTCTAGATCTTCGAATTAAGTGGGCAACGCCCACACACAGGAAGCCAGTAATAAAGCGCGGCCAGACCGGGGACGGTAGCACGCACTCCTAAAGTAGGATTATCTCACAGGACACACAGGATTCATCACATGACATATTGCATCTAAATCCCGCCTTACTGACGTCATAAAAAGGAATAGTTACAGAATGGGTACTCCTCCACTGCACAGGGCAGAGACATTCATAATATGTATAGTGTGATACTCCTCCACTGCACAGGGCAGAGACATTCATAATATAATATATGTATAGTGTGATACTCCTCCACTGCACAGGGCAGAGACATTCATAATATATGTATAGTGTGGTACTCCTCCACTGCACAGGGCAGGGACATTGGTGGCATTATGATTTGGTCATGGTGCCGGGGCCCCCCGGTTCTGGTTGCTGGTTCTCTGGGACTGGCCCTCATAGGGCCAGGTGAGTGAAGCCCCTCCCCATGTAGGCTTTCTACCTGCAACAACCAATCAGCTTCTAGCTATAGTGCACCATTCATACAGAGGCCCCTGGGGCAACATACATGTCCAGGGGCCCCAACTGTAACCCTTCTACTACAGCAGTATACACTGGCTAGAATCTGGCTCCTCCCACAAGGAGCAACAACAAATCATTTTGGACAATACATGGCGGTTTGTTCTGAGCCAATCGCATTGCCAATAGAAGGGGTGGGCGGAGCCAAAGGACTCATGAATAGAATGGTGACACCCATGTAGCCTGACAAGCACACACGTGGCTCACACACACACAGAGGCGACAGAATTGCTCAGAAAATCGTGTTATTGATCACAAGAATCTACAAAATTGTGCAAAATCCACCCTTAAAATAGGAAGGGGCAGATCTTCTACAGGTGACCACGCCCCCTCTGTATGGCACTCCCAAGGCACTGATTTTGATAGGCTCATCCCGGAATGGCGACTCCTCCAGAATCATGTTAGTAAGAGATGGGCAGGCCTGGCGCTATATTCCTTATTGTGCAGTTAGTAACTGCCCCCTAGAGAGGGAGGAGCCTACATACATATATACATCCAGCACTTCCTGCCACACTCATCGACCCCCAGTGCCATCACAACTGACAATGCTGCCCCCTGGGCTCCATCAGCAGTACTTCAGGCTCAGGTCACAGAGTCCTTCTTCTTTCTGAACGGAGACTTCAGGCGCCTCCACATGGAAGTTTTGGGTTTCAGTTTCCGTTCATTGGCCAGCGCCGCCTCGCGCTCCTTCCTGCGAATCTCACGCACCAGGGCATGGAAGACATCATCAATGTAATAACGAAATGCAGCCGACGTCTCAAAGAACGGGCAGTTAAATTCCCTGGCCAGCGAGATGCCCTCCTCCTTCGATATCTGGCAAAACAACATGGTCATGTGACTTACAGTCTACCCAATGGTAAAGCCTTGTAATGGAGGGAGGGGGGGGGGAGCACAGGGACAATAAATGATTGGAGGACAGGGAACCCCATAATGGGGTCAGACCAGTCTGGGCTTATGTGGCCTCCATACCCTGCAGCTGCACCGGATGTTGCAGAGTCTCAGTGGCCAGGTACCAGTGGATGGCAGCTAGAACGGTGGAATCTCTTACCTGGCGTAGGCGGGACAGGTCGGACTTATTTCCCACCAGCACTACCGGGGTGTCATCAGTCCGCCGCACCCGGTAAATCAGCTGTTTGAATTCTCGCGCCTCATGGAAGCTGCGGCGGTCAGTGATAGAGTAACAGATAATGAACCCTTCTCCGGCCCTCATGTACTGATCGCGCATGGCCGTAAACTCCGCCTACACAGAGACAAGGTGAGATCACATGACAGATCTGACCGAAACCAGTATTCCAACTCTAACCACTCCCCCACCTCTAACCCTTCCCCTCCCCTACACAACGTTCTTCTCCACCTCTAACCCTTCCCCTAACCACTCCCCCACAACAATCAAATCCACTTCTAACTCCTCCCCCTAAACATCTCCTCTGATCTTTAACCCCTCCCCCTGCAATGTTCTCCTCCACCTCTAACTCCTCCCCTAAACCACTCCCCCAACCTCTAACCCCTCCCCTGCAGCATTCCCCTCCACCTCCTCCACCTTCTCCTCCTGCAACATACTCCTTCACCTCTAACTCCTCTCCCTAAACCACTACCCTCATCTTTAACCCCTTCCCCTGCAACATTCTCCTCCACCTAAAACACTCACTTTTAACCCTTCCCCTAACCACCTGCAATAATCCGCTCCTCCCCCTCCACCTCTAACTCCACCCCCTGCAATGTTCACCTCCACCTCTAACTCTTCCCCCTGCAACATTCCTCTCCAGCTCCTCCCCCTGCAACATTTGCCCCCTGCAACATTCTCCTCCACCTCTAACTCCCCCCCCCCAAACCACTACTCCACCTCTAACCCTTCCCCTAACCACTCCCCCACAACCTTATCCTCCACCTCTAACTCTTCCCCCTGCAATGTTTTCCTCTGCATCTAATCCCTCCCCTAACCACTCCCCCCCCACACTATAACTCCTCCTCCTGCAATGTTCACCCCCTAACTCCGCCCTCTGCAATCTTCTCCCACTTCAACATTCTCCTCTACCTCCTAACCCCTCCCCTTGCAATGTTCACCCCCTAACTCCTCCTTCTGCCATCTCCTCCACCTATAACGTCTACCCCTGTGGCATTCTACTCCACCTCTATCCATCAGAATTTGCCATCTGGGGCACATTGCAGTACTGACATCTCAGTAACTGCAACATCATCAATGTATTGTGATGGGTAGTATAGACTAATCTACCTTATAAGCCCCTCCCCCAGCTCCACCACTTACCTGACCAGCTGTGTCCAAGATATCCAGGTTTGCGGGTTCATCATCGATCCGAATGCGGATTTTGTAAGCGTCCTCTGGAAGAGAAACGTGCAGTCACTCCACTGGTGGAAGACTGAGAGGAAGTGGGGCCAATAGTGGGGTTATAGTCAGGGGGGAGGTCATTTTCACTAATAGTGGGGACATGGGGTGAGGGTCATTCCCTGCAGTGGGGTAATTTCCTGCACTTCTCCATTGTTAGGGTCATGGGGAATTGTGACGTCCGTTCTCTGTTCTCACCAATGTGGGGGTCATACTGACCAATAGTGGGGTCATGGGGTGGGGGTCATACTCACCAATAGTGGGGTCATGGGGTGGGGGTCATACTCACCAATAGTGGGGTCATGGGGTGGGGCACACATGGGGGGGGACATCCCATCCTAGGGGGTGCAGACAGGGGGTGCACACATAGTTCCCATGTCTGACAAAAAATTTCTTAATATTAGAAAAGCCCAAGCCTGTCACCCATGGCAACCACAAACCACCCATATTATTTATGCAGTCCTCTTCCACACGTTACCCTAGCAACCATGGGATGAGCGGGTCACATAAAAGTGTTACCGATAACCAAGGCAGTGGGCGGAGCCCGGCACTGGGGCAACTCTGGGTGCTACGAAGGTGGGCAGGGCTGTTTGTTGTAGTGGGCGTGGCTTCTGTACTCACCGCTCTTGCCCACGCCTCCGGCCCCCAGCATGACCAATTTGTACTCCCGGGACCCCGCCGGCCCCCCTCCAGCCGACGAGGGCCTCCCGACTGGCTCCATCACTGTCTGTGAAGACAGACTGATACCCAGTGTCCACCACACCGCAAGATGGCGGGGGCTCTACGCTTCCTGATAGGCGCAGCCCGAATGACGAAATCCGGGGAGGAAGTCCTCAGCGGCCCTGAATAGGACACGCCCACTTATTCCATGGAGACCTGCGGCGGGAAGGGAATTGTGACGTCTCCTCCCAATCTTCGAGAATATGTAAAATAAGCAACCAATCAGGTGCAAGCTATAGAGGGGTCATGGGAGAGAGACAGGCCTTCATGGAGACCATAGAGAGGCAATGGGAGACAGATAGTCAGCATATAGACGTCATGATTGAGAGAGACAGGCCTTTATAGCGACCATAGAGGGGCCCTAAGTGACACGGACATTACTTCATAGAGACCATTGATGGGCCCTAAGTGACACAGACATTACTTCATAGAGACTATAGAGGGGCCCAGACACAGACATTACTTCATAGAGACCATAGAGGGGCCCTCATTGGTCACACCACATCTGGAATATGCAGTCCAGTTTTGGGCCCCAGTTCACAAAAAGGACATTGTGGGATTGGAGAGAGTGCAGAGAAGGGCAACTAAACTAATAAAAGGAATGGAGGAGCTCCGCTATGAGGAGACATTAGCTGAACTGAATCTATTCTCTCTAGAGGAGAGACATTTAGGAAGGGTGTGATCACCCTGTATAATATATATAAATGGCCCAATAGAGAACTCTTCCCAACAATGTGTTTTTTCAACCTGACTTACTATGTATACCAGTGTATGGTTCCCCCAACCGCCTATTGTGCAGATCTCCCTGGCTCCTCGGTGTATGATTTCTCTAAACCCCCATTGTCTGGTTCCTCTGGCTCCTCAATGTATAGTTCCTCCAACCCTCCATTGTGTGGTTCATCTGGCTTCTCAGTGTATGGTTCCTCCATCCCCCATTGTGTTGTTCATCTGGCCCCTCAGTGTATGGTTCCTCCAACCCCCAATTGTGTGGTTCCTCTGGCTCTTCAGTGTATAGTTCCTCCAACCCCCCCATTGTGTGGTTCATCTGGCTCCTCTGTGTATGGTTCCTCCAACTCCCCATTGTGCGGATCCCTCTTGCTCCTTGGTGTATGGTTCCTCCAACCCCCTATTGTGTGAATCCCTCTGGCTTCTCATTGAATGGTTCCTTCAACCCCCCTATTGTGTGGTTTCCCTGGCTCCTCAGTTGATGGTTCCTCCAACCCCCTATTGTGCAGTTCTTCTGGCTCCTTAGTGTATGGTTCCTCCAACCCCCTATTGTGCGGATCCCTCTTGCTCCTCGGTGTATGGTTCCTCCAACCCCCTATTGTGTGGAACCCTCTGGCTTCTCAATGTATGTTTCCTTCAACCCCCTATTGTGTGGTTTCTCTGGCTCCTCAGTTGATAGTTCCTCCAACCCCCCATTGTGTGGTTCCTCTGGCTCCTCAGTGTATGCTTCCTCCAACCCCGCATTGTGTGGTTCCTCTGGCTCCTCAGTGCATGCTTCCTTCAACCCCCATGGTAGGGTTCCTCTGGCTCCTCAGTGTATGGTTCCTCCAACCCCCCATTGTGTGCTTCCTCTGGCTCCTCAGTGCATGCTTCCTTCAACCTCCTATTGTGTGGTTCGTCTGGCTCCTCAATGTATGGTTCCTCCAACCTCCCATTGTGTGGTTCCTCTGGCTCCTTAGTGTATGGTTCCTCCAACTGCCTATTTTGCAGCTCCATCTGGCTCCTCAGTGTATGCTTCCCAACCTCCCATTGTGTGGTTCCTCTGGCTCCTTAGTGTATGGTTCCTCCAACTGCCTATTTTGCAGCTCCATCTGGCTCCTCAGTGTATGCTTCCTTTAACCTCCCATTGTGTGGTTCCTCTGGCTCCTCAGTGTATGGTTCCTTCAAGCTCCCATTGTGTGGTTCCTCTGGCTCCTCAGTGTTTGGTTCCTCCAACCTCCCATTGTGTGGTTCGTCTGGCTGGTCAATGTATGGTTCCTCCAACCTCCCATTGTGTGGTTCGTCTGGCTGGTCAGTGTATGGTTCCTCCAACCTCCCATTGTGTGGTTCGTCTTGCTCCTCAGTGTATGGTTCCTCCAACCACCTATTGTGCAGCTCCTTCTAGTTCCTCAGTGTATGATTCCTCTGGACCCCCATTGTGGCCTTCCCCTGGCATCCCGAGGTATGGTTCCTCCAACCCTCCATTGTATGGTTCAGCTGGCTCCTTAGTGTATGGTTCCTCTAACCCACCATTGTGCAGATATCTCTGGCTCCTTAGTGTATGGTTCCTCCAAACCCCAATTGTGTAGTTCCTCTGGCTCCTTAGTGTTCGCTTCATCCAACACCTTATTGTGCGGATCCCTCTGGCTCCTCAGTATTTTTCTTCACACCCCCATTTTGCGGATCCCTCTGACTCCTCAGTGTATGAGTCCTCCAACCCCCCATTGTCTGGTTCCTCTGGATCCTCAATGAATGGTTCCTCCAACCCTCCATTGTGTGGTTCCTCTGGCTCCTAAGTGTATGGTTCCTCCAACCCCCTATTGTGTGATTCCTCTGGCTACTCAGTGTATGGTTCCTCCAACCCCCAATTGTGTGGTTCCTCTGTCTCCTCTGTGTATGGTTCCTCCAACCCCCAATTGTGTGGATCCCACTGGCTCTTAATTGTATGGTTCCTCTAACCCCCCATTGTGCGGTTTCTCTGGCTCCTCAGTTGATGGTTCCTTCAACCCCCCCATTATGTAGTTCCTCTGGCTCCTCAGTGTATGCCTCCTCCAACCCCCCATTGTGTGGTTCCTCTGGCTCCTCAGTGTATGGTTCCTCCAATCCCCCATTGTGCAGATCCCTCTTGCTCCTCAGTGTATGGTTCCTCCAACCCCCCATTGTGAGGTTCTACTGGCACTTTGGTGTATGGTTCCTCCAACCCCCCATTGTGTGGTTCCTCTTGCTCCTCTGTGTATGGTTCCTCCAACCCCCATTGTGTGAATCCCTTTGGCTCTTTAGTGTATGGTTCCTCCAACCCCCCATTGTGTGGTTCCCCTGGTTTCTCTGTGTATAGTTCCTCCAACCCCTTATTGTGCAGATCCCTTTTGCTCCTCAGTGTATGGTTCCTCCAACCCCCAATTGTGTGGTTCCTCTGGCTCCTCAGTGTATGGTTGCTCCAAACCCCCATTGTGGGGTTCCTCTGGCTCCTTGGTGTATGGTTCCTCCAACCCCCCCATTGTGTTGTTCCCCTGGCTCATCCAACCCCCCATTGTGCTGTTCCTCTGGCTCCTCAGTGTATGGTTCCTCCAACCCCCAATTGTGCTTTTCTTTTGGCTCCTCGGTGTATGGTCCTCCAACCCCCCATTGTGTTGTTCCCCTGGCTCCTGCAACCCCCCATTGTGTGGTTCCTCTTGCTCCTCAGTGTATGGTTCCTCCAACCCCCCATTGTGTGGTTCCTCTGGCTCCTCAGTGTATGTCCTGCAACCCCCCATTGTGTGGTTCCTCTTGCTCCTCAGTGTATGGTTCCTCCAACCCCCCATTGTGTGGTTCCTCTGGCTCCTCAGTGTATGGTTCCTCCAACCCCCCATTGTGTGGTTCCTCTGGCTCCTCAGTGTATGGTTCCTCCAACCTCCCATTGTGTGGTTCCTCTGGCTGCTCAGTGTGTGGCTCCTCCAACCCCCCATTGTGCTGTTCTTTTGGCTCCTCAGTGTATGGTTCCTCCAACCCCCTATTGTGTGGTTCCTCTGGCTCCTCAGTGTGTGGTTCCTCCAACCCCCCATTGTGCTGTTCTTCTGGCTCCTCAGTGTATAGTTCCTCCAACCCCCCATTGTGTGGTTCATCTGGCTCCTCTGTGTATGGCTCCTCCAACCCCCTATTGTGTGGATCCCTCTGGCTTCTCAATGTATGTTTCCTCTAACCCCCCATTGTGTGCTTCCTCTGGCTCCTCAGTGCATGCTTCCTTCAACCTCCCATTGTGTGGTTCCTCTGGCTCCTCAGTGTATGGTTCCTCCAACCTCCCATTGTGTGGTTGCTCTGGCTCCTTAGTGTATGGTTCCTCCAACTGCCTATTTTGCAGCTCCCTCTGGCTCCTCAGTGTATGCTTCTTCTAACCGCATATTGTGTGGATCCCTCTGGCTTCTCATTGTATGGTTTATTCAACCCTCTATTGTGTGGTTTCTCTGGCTCCTCAGTTGATGGTTCCTCCAACCCTCCATTGTGTGGTTCCTCTGGCTCCTCAGTGTATGCTTCCTCTAACCCCCCATTGTGTGGTTCCTCTGGCTCTTCAGTGCATGCTTCCTTCAACCCGTGAATCCCTCTGGCTTCTCATTGAATGGTTCCTTCAACCCCCTATTGTGTGGTTTCTCTGGCTCCTCAGTTGATGGTTCCTCCAACCCCCCATTGTGCAGTTCTTCTGGCTCCTCAGTGTATGTTTCCTCCAACCCCCCATTTTGCGGATCCCTCTTGCTCCTCGGTGTATGGTTCCTCCAACCCCCTATTGTGTGGATCCCTCTGGCTTCTCAATGTATGTTTCCTTCAACCGCCTATTGTGTGGTTTCTCTGGCTCCTCAGTTGATGGTTCCTCCAACCCCCCCATTGTGTGGTTCCTCTGGCTCCTCTGTGTATGCTTCCTCCAACCCCCCATTGTGTGGTTCCTCTGGCTCCTCAGTGCATGCTTCCTTCAACCCCCATTGTAGGGTTCCTCTGGCTCCTCTGTGTATGGTTCCTCTAACCCCCCATTGTGTGGTTCCTCTGGCTCCTCAGTACATGCTTCCTTCAACCTCCTATTGTGTGGTTCCTCTGGCTCCTCAGTGTATGGTTCCTCCAACCTCCCATTGTGTGGTTCCTCTGGCTCCTTAGTGTATGCTTCCTCCAACTGCCTATTTTGCAGCTCCATCTGGCTCCTCAGTGTATGCTTCTTCTAACCGCCTATTGTGTGGATCCCTCTGGCTTCTCATTGTACCTCCAACTGCCTATTTTGCAGCTCCATCTGGCTCCTCAGTGTATGCTTCTTCTAACCGCCTATTGTGTGGATCCCTCTGGCTTCTCATTGTATGATTTATTCAACCCTCTATTGTGTGGTTTCTCTGGCTCCTCAGTTGATGGTTCCTCCAACCCCCCATTGTGTGGTTCGTCTGGCTCCTCAGTGTATGGTTCCTCCAACCCCCTATTGTGTGGTTCCTCTGGCTCCTCAGTGTGTGGCTCCTCCAACCCCCCATTGTGCTGTTCTTTTGGCTCCTCAATGTATGGCTCCTCCAACCCCCCATTGTGTGGTTCCTCAGTGTGTGGTTCCTCCAACCCCCCATTGTCTGGTTCCTCTGGCTTCTCAGTGTGCGGTTCCTCCAACCCCCCATTGTGTGGTTGCTTTGGCTCCTTAGTGTATAGTTCCTCTGACTCCTTTATTTTTAATACACAAATGATGTGTTTTCTGTAATGTTTGAAGACATTTCAGTACTTCCAGCAATTGGTGTTGAGCACTTTTATAGCAAGATGCCGGTGATGTCTGCTTTTCGCTGGGTTGAAGGTGCCTAGGCTGCTGTATGGGTGATCTGGGTAAATCCTTGGCGGAGGGACCATTTTTCCCTTTTACACATTCTAGTCTGTGAACCATGTGAATGGGCGGGGGGTGACTGCACCCCATTGTGCACCATGTTCCTGTGGGTCAACATAACTTTATCTTATTTACTAAGTGAATAGTGAATCAAATCTCAGCATGGTCACTGTGTTCTCTTGGCTCCAGAGCTCGGGCCAAGGCCATGTGTGTGCTCTGTCTGACCCGCCAATGTTTTAGACATGAATTGTGTGTTATTGTTATCAGCACCATTGCACTGCTCATGGCAGCATCCTCACCTTTCAGCAGCCTCTTTAATGGAGGGCCCCCTATAAGTGCTGTCATACACTGTAACCAATAGCAACCATTCACAGTAGTAGGAAAGTTGTGGTTGTCATAGATACTGCCTTGCAAAGTTTGCAGTGTCAGTACTATGGGAGGTTGGAGTGGCGATGTCCATGGTGACGATTCATTTCCAAGCTGCAGCACTCAATTTTCTAGTTGCTGCTGGAAACCTGAGACATTCATCTCCAGCCACTAAGTTCTGGGGGATCTAAGAATACCATTACCCCTCTATAGTCCCTAACACTAGAACAGGAAAGAGACATTCTGCCCCGCTCTGTGTCCGCACAGGGGAGATGGCCGATCATATTCTGGTAAGAAAATCCCACTGGGGACCCTTCCCACCTTCCCTGAGCAGGGAGACCCAAATGTTTGATGGCAGCAGAGCTTGGGGGGGAGCAGCAATCCCAGCCAATCAGGCTCAACTGCCTACCACAATGCTGGGAGTCTAACTTTGTGAACACACCAATAGCACAGCACGTCTTCAGGAGGATTCACAGCTCTTTTATTAGCCAATTGCAGATAATGAATAAAGGCTGTGGCCCCAGGACATTCAAGTGGCCCTGGGATTTTGCCTGGCTATAGTATAAAGTGGAATTTTTTGCTTGTGATTTGAATGACTTCATTGCTTGTTGTGTTGAATTCCTATAAAGCACCCTGTGTACCACCAATTAGCACACGCTGTTCTCTTCCCTCAGCTGCAGCTTCCCCGGAGAGCCGGCAAGGTTATTGGATGATGTAATGCGGCCGCATGATGTAATGCAGTCACGGTCAAATCATGCCACACCCGACACCAGTGAATCAATGTTTATTTGTGAGTTAACAAATCCAAGTAAGGTAAGTTATCATAGTTACATAGTAGTGCTGCACAGAGGTACGCGTACTCTTTATATCACAAGTACGGGGAAGGGGGGGATGGAGGCACCTGCGGGACCTCACATAATAGCGGAACATTACAGGATTCCATGATGATCTCCCCTCCCTGCGCACACAATACACAACTCCTCCTCCCTATCTCCACTGACCGGAATCCTTCATGGCAAGATAATAGTCTGGCCCCAAGCACACAGGAGGGGCCACGCCCAGGCTGGCAGAGACATCATTGTTATACCAGAAATATCCATACTGTTCACATACGAGATCCGGACTACACAGATCTGCAATATATTCACAGGGATCTTATTGAGGGATCTAATCCCCCTGAATGAAATCATTACAAAGATATCTGTGTCAGATATTACAGAAACATCTTATTATTGTGACAGATTACAGAGGGATCTGTGTGGGATACTGCAAAGGGAACTGATCCATGGGAGAAGATACAAGGAGATCTGATCTGTTTCAGAGATGACAGGGGGTCACTCCCATGTGAGAGATGACAGAGGGGTCACTCCCATGTGAGAGATGACAAAGGGATCTGATTTGTGTGAGAAGATACAAGATCTGATTTGTTTCAGAGATGACAGAGGGGTCACACCCATGTGAGAGATGACAGAGGGATCTGATCTGTTTTAGAGATGACAGAAGGGTCACACCCATGTGGATCTGATCTGTTTCAGAGATGACAGAGGGGGTCACACCTATGTGAGAGATGACAGAGGGGTCACACCCATGTGAGAGATGACAGAGGGATCTGACCTGTTTCAGAGATGACAGAGGGATCTGATTTATATAAGGATTATAAAATATCTCATTTTGGTATCCTTCTTCTTTATTTAGGGGTCCCTCACTCTACCCTACACTGTGGATCTATTTTTTTTGGAGTCACAGTGAAATGACATTAGATGAAAGGAATGCCTGAGCTGATTTCTATATGTGATTATAGGGGGACTCTCTCTATATGAGATCCATTTGCCATAAGCCCAGTGAATCCAGTGAAGACATCCAATCATAAAGTGTGATCAGTTATGTGACATGAGGATGTTTTATAGCTATGCGTGGCATACAGGCGGGGCCCTGACATTCACTACTCAGTACCAGAGCAAGAATCTACCCGCCACTGTCCTTCACATTACCTGAAATCCCAAAATTTTCTGAGCTTACAGCCTGACACTAAGATGTCTGGGGTAAAAAGGTTCCGTAACCTTTACAAAGATGGCTGTTCATTGGCTCTTCCAAGGCTTTAATGGTTTCCATGTGTTTAGGTTGTTCCACGTGTAGTATCTGACACACAAAGATTTGCCCCTGTCTTTTAGGGGGGTAATAAAATCCATTCTGACAATCAGCTAACACACCCTGGGATCTAGGAGACCATTCTAGATACCTCCACCCCCTGGGATCCAGGTGACCATTCTAGATACCTCCACACCCAGGGATCCAGGAGACCATTCTAGATACCTCCACACCCAGGGATCCAGGAGACCATTCTAGATACCTCCACACCCAGGGATCCAGGAGACCATTCTAGATACCTCCACACCCAGGGATCCAGGAGACCATTCTAGATACCTCCACACCCTGGGATCCAGGAGACCATTCTAGATACCTCCACACCCTGGGATCCAGGAGACCATTCAAGATACCTCCACACCTCAGGATCCAGGAGACCATTCTAGATACCTCCACACCCAGGGATCCATTCTGGAGATTGGCTACAATCACCTTCAAGCCCTGAACTTGTAAATGTGGGATAGCGGCTATTACTGAGGAACACCAAACAAGATCCTATCACCTGACTCGCTGTGCAACCAATACAGCCATCTCACCGCTGTACACTGATTGCATAAGCCGCACTTCGAGCTCCAATCTATAGAAATATAAATAGGACAACAAAGCAGAAAACCAAAACACTGGGGGAGCCATCACCCCGCTAATAAAAAGGTGCACAGTGTACAACATCGTCCATTGGCCTCAGAGCCACCGGGGAGGTGGGGATGACATGCACAGGGCATCCGGACAGACAGCCTGCCTAGACATGCAAACATATAGGAGAATGTACGCAGAGCATCATCTATAGGAGAATGTACGCAGAGCATCATCTATAGGAGAATGTACGCAGAGCATCATCTATAGGAGAATGTACGCAGAGCATCATCTGGTGCATTAGTTAGTGTTATAGTGTCCTGCAAAACATCAGAAGAATTGACAGTCTAGAAAAATTTCATCTACCACTAAAACAAGGGTAAACCCCTTCAGCGTTGGGCAAACCTTCCATACGTTATGTAAAAGGCGCCTCAGTCACTTGAGGGGTTAAACAGGATTACACACAAATGGACAATCTCCTGCCCACCTCCTTTCATCCACCGCCGTGTTCTCCCTTTCACCCTGCTCTTCTGCCCCTCTCGGAGAAGATACCCCCTAGTACTCGGTCAAGCTGTGCCACTTGGCAACCAGCTTCCGTGGGTTATCACACACCTCTCGCCAATGTTCAATGCCGCTAGCTGTGACGCTATGTGCCCCCAGGATCAGGCGGCCCACCACTTGGTTCTTGGTGGTGCGATCAAAGTCGATGACCAGGAACTCGATGCTGATGTCAGGCAGGAGCTCCGAGGGGATGTCGTAGATGAAGGACTCATTGAAGACGGGGCTGAGCGTACATTTCTTGACATGAGTCTTCTTCTTAGCAATGCGTTTCCTTCCATAGTAAACATTTACTTTGACGTAGGGATCTGTGAAGGAGAAGACACACATTAGACTGTACCAGATATCAGCATACAAAATAAATGCCAAGACATAAACATCTTAAAGGGGAACTTCACACACAGAAAACTGCCCATAGTAATGGATGCTTCAGTGTGGAAAGGATTCTGCACTCTACAAATCTATAACTTGATCTGAGTTTTTCCATCAGCACCTCTGAACCTCATATGGAATAATAAAGCAGACCCCGACATTGCTTTATAAATGAAGAACAAATATCCAACAAAGGGACTTCTTTTAGCAGGAAAATAAATAAAAGACGCGCTTATAACAACAACTTTACAGAACACGAGACGGTTGGCTGACAATCTGCTCTCTGTATTTACCCCAATCATGTTTACATTCACTTAATGCTGCCTGACTACTTACCTCTGCTGGCGGTCTGTTTATGCATCTACTACTCTTTCTGTACAATTATACTTTTTCAGGGTTCATTTGAACTTTCCTCCTGCTAGTTTGAGGTCTTGTCCTTAATCTAAAGTTTGTACTGAAAATACTGCCCTCCTTTTCACACCCTTTGTGTATTTACAGGTTCCATTCATGTCAATCCTTTTCCCTTCCTTTCTCCAGGGTGCACATATTTAGGAAATACTGCAGGACATTGTTTCAGCAAAGGGGTCCCCTGACCGACGTCCCCTCACTGCTCCTTCTTCCATCTCAGTCAGGAACAGCTGTGATGGCAATGCCTGGGTCATGTGACTGTAACACTGATACAGGGGAGGGGGTAACATGCTTCACGTTGCCTGAAAGCACACAATAGTGCCCCCGGCTGCAAAGGAAGGAGCTTCAAGGGAACACAGGCTGGCTGACTATAAGAGAGTCGAGGGAGGGGTCCCGCGTGGGAAAAGTGTCCTTGTAATCTGTTTTATCCCGGTAATGTTTCTGGCTGTTTATCTTATTCATATCTTGGAAAGTAAGGATTCTAGAACACAGCGTGCTAGAGACCTCACTTACCCAAAGATAAAGTACAGAGCAAGCCTGAGGGATACAACTGTATCAGGGCACTGGATCATTTGCGGGGATGGCCGTGGGGCTCATCAGTAGTTGTCCAGCTCTGACTTCCAAAATACCTGGGACAGATAACAGTTCATTGCTGAACCCCGAGAAGAAAGGGCCGGGGCCAAATCTACTTCATCTTCTAAGCCAGCCTCAAATATTTATCTGTGAAATGTAAATCCAGCACATGGAGAGCACCTGCGGCTTTCTATACTATAAATTTAAACCAATAGGGGGCGGTATATATGTGTAGACAGTATAGGGCAGAGCGGTGCCTGATACACCTTCACAGTGCCACATACTTTCAGCCTCTTAAATAACATTACAAACTTTCTTTATGTGACCTCTCCTGTCATCAATGGGTAGGTAGCCTAACCCTAGGTAGCAATGTGCTGGGGCCACACAAATTATCCGCATTGTATTAGTCAGGTAACTAGTCAGGATAGAAGTACGGGATACCCTAGTGGATTATAATTACTACCATCAAAGTCATTACCCTAGAACAAGCAAACTGCCAGGGAAATGGCAAATGTCAGAACTTCCATTCTACATAATATTTCCCATCAGGAGGACATTTGCCCCTTAAATTAGTGGCAGTTGCTTTTATGTTACTCAGGTTCCCTTTAAAGCTTATTTGATTGGCAGAAGTTCAGGAAGAAGAATGCTCATGCAGCGCCTCTACCCCCTCCCCCCAAGATGGATTGATAGCTGCTACCTGACAGTCCGGTGATGTCCACTCTTGGAAGGTGTTTGGCTTTCAGCACGACGACCGTCATCCTCTGTGCCACTGGTTGGTAAGAAAGCGATACCTGCAGCTCCCCCCGACTCATACACTTCTGTGAAGAAAAGAATGACTGCAATTACTACAGCCTGATTTCTGCATTCAGCATGTCAGCCTTGCCCTTTATCTGACAGCTGCTAATTTGAAATATTCTATGCTGATTTACAATCTACAATTAACATTCAGAAACGACCAATGTGGCCAATATTTCTATGACAAGAAAATTGCTTTAAAAAAAAGTTTATGGAACTGCTGGAACAAAATGCCCTGGAAAGCCACCTGTGCGTGGATGGAGGATTTCTCCTGACTGGAATGTGGGAGCAATTCTGATGATGGGGAAGAGACCTAGAAAAGTATTGAAATGTCTGCTGGTAGTAGATTGGACAATAAAGAATCTCTTACAAATCACAATCCTTGAGCCATAACACTGATTGGCTGTGTATGTGATAATGGGGGAACCTATCACACATCATCCCTGAGGGATCTCATGCCACGTGTAGGGATCGGCAGTGATTGGCATTGGTGGCTCTTTACCAAGGGATTGTGAGCACTAAAGTCTACCAGAACTACAAAACCCTCCACATCCTCGCACATGTGCAATAAAAATCTGCTTCTCAACTGATCCTGATCCCCTTTTTAGTTCCTTCTACAGAATGGGAAATATTTCTAAAAATGGTATTCAGGGATTGTGATAAACCCAAGAGAACTAACCTGAATGTTCCTTTTGATGATCTCCCTGGTCAGCTGCACCTTGCCAGTGCTGGGGTCCACACCTGCCAATGGGACCATCACCTCTCCAATAACATCATCTCGAGAGAAGCGGTCAAAGCTCAGGACAAGGAAGTGAAGGATGAGGTCCTGAAGTTGGCTGTAAGGGATTCCATAGAATGTGAAGGTTTCATCAAACACAGGATTGAGGGTCTTCCTCAGGACCCGAGTTTTTACCCGGTGCTTCTTATCTGGTAAGATGGTCATCTTGATGTACGGATCTGAGCCTTGAGAATGTTCATCCATCACTGGTAGACCGTGGGCCTCCTGGATGGTGACCACCAGAGCTTTCTTGGGAAAGTTATAGTCCACGGAGAGGGTGAGTGTCCCGAGGGCCACTTCATCATCTGGAGAGGATGGAGAAGATGTCTTACTGCCGCTGGAGGTCAGACTTTGACTTGGGCTCACCTCATCTCCATAATTCATAGTGATGGGCAGCTGCTTGATGGTCGTAGCCAGACCATTGGGACCTTTCTCAGAGGCCATCAGAGCCACCTCGGCATTGTCCGGCAGTAGATTTCCCCGGGGATTCTCTGCATCTACAGGCTGTTTATCTTTACGGATATTCATGTGTTTCTTCTTATTACTCAGCGTCTCTGGGTAGATACTGATCCCCTTCAGCATGTGTATAAACTTATATGGGGGATTCCTTGATTTCTTCTCTGCCCGATTTACACAACAACTCCAAATAAAAACTGTCACTGACACAGACACCACCAGGACGGCGGCTCCAATGAAGCCTGCCGCTATGGGTGACATATCTGTGAGGAGAGATGGAGAAGAAGCTTTATTGACTATAGAATGACCAACATGCTTGTTATAGATGTGAGGGTGACAAATACAGGAAGCTCTGAACCAACCGGTGTCACAGACTCATCAATTACCCCTCTTCTTTATATGGACACACCAATCACCCCTCTACTTTATACAGACTCACCAATCACCCCTCTTCTTCATACGGACACACCAATCACCCCTCTTCTTCATACGGACACACCAATCACCCCTCTTCTTCATACGGACACACCAATCACCCCTCTTCTTCATACGGACCGGACTCACCAATCACCCCTCTTCTTCATACGGACTCACCAATCACCCCTCTTCTTCATACGGACTCACCAATCACCCCTCTTCTTCATACGGACCCACCAATCACCCCTCTTCGTTATACGGACTCACCAATCACATGACAAAAATATGTTCCTCTGGGGATAAGTCATGTGATAATCGTGGGGGCCCCCTAGGGAAGTCATGTGATTATTGGAGGGGCCCTTAGGGAGGTCATGTGATTATCATGGGGGCCCCCTAGGGAGGTCATGTGATAAGAGTGAGGAAATGATTGTTGTACACGGGAGGACCAATAAATGTGTTCCAGGTACAACGTACCCATTGCTTGCAAGGGCCCAAAACTGGCAGGATAATGGCCCTGAGTGTCCCCATCATAAACCCAACACCAAACATGTCTGAACCCCAGGAGAGAATCCCATCCTATAACAATCATTCAACATCCAGCCATAGGGGCCCCAAAACTGCTTTGTACCGTGATATCTCCGGGGCCCCGGGCTGGATCTGGGCCCAGAATTTCATACAGCTGGAGTCAGCATGTAATAGGACATTTAGTGCGCCAGATTGTACAGAGGAATCAAGGGCCACAGGAAGTGCTGGTGTCTCAGGGGCCACAGGAAGTGCTGGTGACTCAGGGGCCCCAGAAAACCCCTGACATGGTCTCAGGATGTAGTACAGCCCCCTGAATCTTCATCCTAATATTGGTTACTGGGGCTCCAGGGCCCCAATGTCTGCAATGATTCAGGGCTTTGGCCCCAGTATGCACACCTATCGGGCCCTAGAACATACTGATGATTCAGTGGCCTTAGGCTGCCCCAACATAGTCACCCCGGGGGGCTCTTACCGAAGCTGGGGGCGAGGCTCGTGATCTCCGCCATGCTGGCCCGGTTCTACTTCATGTCCCGCTGATGATGCTGCAGATGATGCTGATCCGGGCGCTGGTCCTGATGCAAACCCAGGCCCCGCCTACCGCAGCCGAACTTCGGCCTCTCCCAGCGGCCGGAAATTACCGAACGCACGAACATCGGCCGCCATCTTCCTTCACCCTCTAGGTTGTGACAGGGGAATGTTCACCTGTGGGGGTGTAGAAAGATGGAGGGGGAAGTCATGACTGACTTATTCAGCAAATGTAGAGAGTGGGTGTGATGAGTATGGAGGGTGCAGTGTCCCCAATTCCGAATAACGGGGTCACTGAGAGTTATGGGGGGTGCAGTGCCCCAATTCCGAACAGCGGGGTCACTAGGAGTTATGGGGGGTGCAGTGTCCCTAATTGTGAACGGCGGGG
>NC_092869.1:166756-167367 GCF_032062135.1 Pyxicephalus adspersus
ATACCCAGGGAGGGGATAAAAGGGAAAGAAATACCCAGGGAGGGGATGGAAGGGAAGGAAATACCCAGGGAGGGAATGGAAGGGAAGGAAATACCCAGGGAGGGGATGGAAGGAGATATCCTGGGAGGGGATAAGAGGGAAGGAGATACCCCGGGAGGGGACAGAGGGGAAGGAAATTCTCAGGAAAAGGATGGAAAGGAAAGAGATACCCAGGGAAAGGATGGAAGGGAAGGAGACACCCAGGAAGGGAATGGAAGAGAAAGTAATATCCAGGGAGGGGATGGAGGGGAAGGAAATACCCAGGGAGGGGATGGAAAGGAAGGAAACACCCAGGGAGGAGATGGAAGGGAAGGAGATACCCAGGGAGGGGATGGAGAGGAAGGAAACACCCAGGGAGGGGATGGAAGGGAAGGAAATACCCAGGGAGGGGATAAAAGGGAAGGAAATACCCAGGGAGGAGATAAAAAGGGAAGGTGATACCCAGGGAGGGGATGTAGAGGAAGGAAACACCCAGGAAGGAGATGGAAGAGAAGGAGATATCCAGGGAGAGGATGGAACGGAAAGTGATATCCAGGGGGGGGATAAAAGGGAAATAAATACCCGGGGGGGGG
>NC_092869.1:167646-170815 GCF_032062135.1 Pyxicephalus adspersus
GGGATAAAAGGAAAGGTAATACCTAGGGAGGGGATGGAAGGGAAGGAAATTCCCAGGGAGGGGATGGAAGGGAAGGAAATACCCAGGGAGGGGATGTAAGGAGGTAGATACCCAGGGAGGGGATAAAAGTAAGAAGATATCCTGGGAGGGGATAAAAGGGAAGGAGATACCCAGGGAGGGGGTGAACGAAAGGGGATATCCAGGGAGGGGAAGGAAATTCCCAGGAAAAGGATGGAAAGGAAAGAGATACCCAGGGAAAGGATGGGAGGGAAGGAGATATCCAGGGAGGGAATGGAAGAGAAAGTGATATCCAGGGAGGGGATGGAGGGGAAGGAAATACCCAGGGAGGGAATGGAAAGGAAGGAAACACCCAGGGAGGAGATGGAAGGGAAGGAGATGCCCAGGGAGGGAATGAAAGTGAAGGAAATACCCAGGGAGGGGATAAAAGGGAAAGAAATACCCAGGGAGGGGATAGAGAGGAAGGAAACAGCCAGGAAGGAGATGGAAGGGGAGGAAATATCCGGGGAGGGAAGGAAAGGGAAGAAGATACCCAGGGAAAAGAAGGAAGGGAAGGAGATACCCAGGGAAGGGCTGGAAGGGAGGAGATTTCTGGGGAGGGGATAGAAGGCGAGGAGATACCCAAGGAGGGGTGGAAATGAAGGAGATACCCAGGGAGGAGATGGAAGGGAAGGAGATACCCAGGGAGGGGATGGAAGGGAAGAAGATACCCATGGAGGGGATAGATTATCGGGGGGGGGGGATGAAAGGGAAGGAGATACCCAGGGAAAAGAAGGAAGGGAAGGAGATACCCATGAAGGGGATGGAAGGGAAGAAGATACCCAGGGAGGGGTGGAAATGAAGGAGAGACCGAGGGAGGGGATGGAGGGGAAGAAGATACCCAGGGAGGAGATATGCAAGGAAAGGATGGAAGGGAAGGAGATATCCAGGGAGGGGATAAAAGGGAAGGAAATACCCAGGGAGGAGAAGGAAGAGAAGGAGATACCCAGGGAGGGGATGGAAGGGAATGACTTATCCAGGGAGGAGATGAAAGGGAAGTAGATACCCAGGGAGGGGATAGAAGGGAGGAGATACCCAGGGAGGGGATGGGAGGGAAAGTGATATCCAGGAATGGGATGGAAGGGAAGGAGTTACACAAGGTGGGGATGGAAGGAAGGAGATACCCAGGGAGGGGATGAAGGGGACGGAGATACCCAGAGAGGGGACGGAGGGGAAGGAAATACCAAGGGAGGGGATGGAAAGGAAAGAGATACATAGGGAAAGGATGGAAGGGAAGGAGATATCTAGGGAGGGGATGGAAGGGAAGGAGATACCCAGGGAGGGGACGGAGGGAAAGAAAATACCCAGGGAGGGGATGGAAAGGAAAGAGATACATAGGGAAATAATGGAAGGGAAGGAGATATCCAGGGAGGGGATTGAAGGTAAGGAGATACCCATGGAGGGGATGGAAAGGAAGGAAACACCCAGGAAGGAGATGGAAGGGAAGTAGATATCTGGGGGGTGAAAGGGAAGGAGATACCCAGGGAATAGAAGGAAGGGAAGGAGATACCCAGGGAAGGGATGGAATTGAGGAGATTTCTGGGGAGGGGATAGAAGGTGAGGAGATACCCAAGGAGGGGTGGAAATGAAGGAGATACCCAGGGAGGGAATGGAAGGGAAGGAAACTTCCGGGGAGGGCATGGAATGGAAGGAGATACCCTGGGAGGGGATGGAAGGGAAGGAAATTCCCTTAGAGGGAATGGAAGGGAAGGAAATGCACAAGGAGTGAATGGAGGGAAGGAACTACAATATGAGGGGATAGAAGGGAAGGAAATACCCAGAGAGGGGATAAAAGGCAACGAAATACCCAGGGAGGGGATGGAACGGAAGGAAATACCCAGGGAGGGGATGGAAGGGAAGTAGATACCCAGGGAGGGGATAAAAGTAAGGAGATATCCTGGGAGGGGATAAAAGGGAAGGAAATACCCAAGGTGGGGGTGAACGGAAGGGGATACCCAGGGAGGGGATGGAGGGGAAGGAGATACCCCGGGAGGGGATGGAAATTCCCAGGAAAGGATGGAAAGGAAAGAGATACCCAGGGAAAGGATGGAAGGGAAGGAGATATCCAGGGAGGGAATGAAAGAGAAAGTGATATCCAGGGAGGGGATGGAGGGGAAGGAAATACCCAGGGAGGGAATGGAAAGGAAGGAAACACCCAGGGAGGGGATAAAAGGGAAGGAAATACCCAGGGAGGGGATAGAGAGGAAGGAAACACCCAGGAAGGAGATGGAAGGGAAGGAGATGCCCAGGGAGGGAATGAGAGGGAAGGAAATACCCAGGGAGGGGATAAAAGGGAAGGAAATACCCAGGGAAGGGATAGAGAGGAAGGAAACACCCAGGATGGAGATGGAAGGGAAGGAAATTACCGGGGGAGGGAATGAAAGGGAAGGAGATACCCAGGGAAGGGCCGGAAGGGAGGAGATTTCTGGTGGGGAGGGGATAGAAGGCGAGGAGATACCCAAGGATGGGTGGAAATGAAGGAGATACCCAGGGAGGAGATGGAAGGGAAGGAGATACCCAGGGAGGGGATGGAAGGGAAGAAGATACCCAGGGAGGGGTGGAAATGAAGGAGATACCCAGGGAGGGGATTGAGGGGAAGAAGATACCCAGGGAGGAGATATGCAAGGAAAGGATGGAAGTGAAGGAGATATCCCTGGAGGGTATTGAAGACATAGAGTTATCCAGGGAGGAGATGAAAGGGAAGTAGATACCTAGGGAGGGGATTGAAGGGAGGAGATACCCAGGGAGTGGGTGGAAGGGAAGGAGATACCTAGGGAGGGGATGGAAGGGAAAGTGATATCCAGGAATGGGATGGAAGGGAAGGAGCTACACAAGATGGGGATGGAAGGGAGGAGATACCCAAGAAGGGGATGGAAGGGAAGGAGATACCTAGGGAGGGGATGGGGGGGGAAGGAGATACCCAGAGAAGAGACAGAGGGGAAGAAAATACCCAGGGAGGGGATGAAAAGGAGAGAGATACATAGGGAAAGGATGGAAGGGAAGGAGATATCCAGGGAGGGGATGGAAGGGAATGAGATACCCATGGAGGGGATGGAAAGGAAGGAAACACCCAGGAAGGAGATGGAAGGGAAGGAGATATCCGGGGGGGGGG
>NC_092869.1:171433-174305 GCF_032062135.1 Pyxicephalus adspersus
AAGGGAAGGAGATACCCAGGGAGGGGACAGAGGGGAAGAAAATACCCAGGGAGGGGATGGAAAGGAAAGGGATACCTAGGGAAAGGATGGAAGTGGGGGGGATATCCTTGGGGGGGTTAAAGCGAGGAGATACCCAGGAAGAGGATGGAAAGAAAAGTGATATCCAGGGAGGGGATGGAAGGGAAGGAGATACACAAAGAGGGGATGGAAGGGAAAGTGATATCCAGGGAGGAGATAAATAAAAAGGAGATACCCAGGGAAAGGATGAAAGGGAAGGAGATACCCAGGGAAAGGATGGAAGGGAAAGAGAATCCAAGAGTGGGGATGGAGGGGAAGGAAAATCCCAGGGAGGGAATGGAAGGGAAGGAGATATCCTTGGGAGATTGAAGACAAGGAAATATCCAGGGAGGATTTGAAATGTGAGGTAATACCCAGGGAGTAGATATAAGGAAGGAGGCATCCAGGGGGGGGGGGGGGGGGGTGGAAAGGAAGGAGATATCCTGTGAGGGGACGGAAGAGAAGGTAATTTCCAGGGAGGGGATGGAAGGGAAGGAGATACCCAGGGAAAGGATGAAAGGGAAGGAGGTACCCAGGGAAAGGATGGAAGGGAAAGAGATTCCAAGGATGGGGATGGAGGGGAAGGAAACACCCAGGTAAGGAATGGAGGGGAAGGAGATATCCACGGAGGGCATGGAAGGGAGGAGATACCCAGGGAAAGGATGGAAGTGAAGGAGATATCCTTGGGGGATTGAAGACAAGGAGATATTCAGGGAGGAGGTGAAAGGGGAGGAGATACCCAGGGAGGGGATGGAATGGAAGGAGATATCCTGTGAGGAGTTAGAAGGGAAGGTGACATCCAGGGAGGGGATGGAAGTGAAGGGCATATCTAGGGTGGGGATGGAAGAAAGGAGAAGGACACTCACAGGGATTGGATGGAAGGGAAGGAGATACTCAGGGAGGAAATTGAAGGGATGGAGCTATCCAGCGAGGAGATGGAAGGGAAGGAGACTAACAGGGAGGGGATGGAAGGGAAGCAGATATCCAGGTAGGGGATCGAAGTTAAGGAGATACACAGTGAGGGAATGGAAAGGAAGGAACATTCTAGGAAGGGGATGGAAGGGAGGAGATACCCAGGGAGGAGATGGAAGGGAAAGAACTATCCAGGGAGGAGATGAAAGGGAAAGAGATACCCAGGGAGGGGAAAGAAGGGAAGGAGATATCCTTGGAGGGGAAGGAGATACCCAGGGAGGGGAAAGAAGGAAAGGAGATATCCTTGGAGGGGAAGGAAGGGAAGGAGATACCCAGGGAGGGGATTAAAGGGAAGGAAATACCTGGGGAGAGGATGGAAAGGAAGGAAAGTTCCAGGTAGGGGATGGAAAGGAAGGAAATTTCCAGGCAGGGGATGGAAGGCAAGGATATACACAGGGAGGGAATGAAAGAGAAGGAAATATACAGCGAGGGGATGGAAGGAAAGGACATTTCCAGGGAGGGGATGGATGGTAGGGAGATACCCAGGAAGGGAAAAGAAGGGAAGGAGAAACCCAGGGAGGGGAGGAAGGGAAAGGATATACCCAGGGGCATAGATGAAAGGGATGGAGATACCCAGGGAGGGAATGGAAAGGAAGTAAATTTCCAGGGAGGGAATGGAAGAGAAGGAGATTTCCAGGGAGGGAATAGAAGGGAAGGAGATACCCAGGGAGGGAATGGAAGAGAAAGAAATACCCAGGGAGGGGATGGAAGGGAAGGAGATATCTTGGGAGAAGAAGGAGAGGAAAGTGATATCCAGGGAGGAGAGCTAGGGGTACAGACTTAATATTGAGGGAATTTTCCCACTAGAGTAGAGGAAAGGTAAGGAGAGCCTAAGGGTGGAGGTAGAAAGGAGGGGGCGTCTTGAGGAAGAGGGGCTATTCTCTCCCTGGATATCTAGGAAAGAGAAGATCCCCAGGGGACAGAGGGAAGGTGAAGAGTTCCATACTAAGAAGAGGAGAGGGAATGGAAAGAACTTTATGGGGAGCAGAGGGATTTGAATTTTGAATGTGGTGAATTTCAGCATTCAGTCACAGACAGGAGCCAGGTTTTGTTGGTTGTTATGGAAGAATCTTAGCTCCATCCGCATAGATATTCAGTGTCGCCTGCAGTTTACTTTGTACTGGGAAGCTTCCACATCACAGGTCAGAAATTTACCCCAACACTTTTAGGACTGCACCCTATTTACATAAGGTGCTCCCACATTAGGGCCCTATCAGTAAGGGCCCTATAACCTGAAATGTACCAATGTACTTCATTACATATTGCTGCCCCGGCTGCTGTACAGTCCCTCTGTAAGGAGCACACTCATGGAGTTCTGACCTTTTCTTTAGGTATTGGTGGTCACATGACACCAAGGCATTGTGCGGGTCACATGACACCCAGGCACTGTGCGAGTCACATGATAGCCAGGCAGTGTCGGAGATAAAACTTGCAGCTATCTCTATGTAACTGTGAGTGAGCATAGGCTGCAACTCCGCCCATGTCACGTGTCCTCTTGGCCTCGCCCTCTCTGTAGCTTAACAAATGGAATGGTTTTACTGCGCAGGCGCGGGGAGGGATCTAAGGTGGGCGGGGTACAGTTTGTGTTGATCCGACTGAGAAGATGGCGGCCACCAGGTAGCGGGAAATATCGGAAATCGCGGAGAGTGTAATATCTGCCCCCCCCCTGACAACTACCCCCCTACCGGACTCCTCCCCCTGACAACTACCCTCCTGCCAGACTATTCCCCCTAACAACTACCCCCTACCGGGCTATTACCCCTAACAACTACCTGCTACCGGGCTATTACCCCTAACAACTACCCCCCTACTGGACTATTACCCCTAACAACTACCCCCCTAC
>NC_092869.1:176122-176784 GCF_032062135.1 Pyxicephalus adspersus
AGGGGGTTGGGGCAGTTGTTGGGTCGGTTTGTAGGGGGTTGGGTTGGTTTGTAGGGGGTTGGGGCAGTTGTGGGGTTCTTCCTGACAATTTCTGTGATCTTTCCTCAGGTTGTGCGCTGTTCCGCCATCCAGGACCCACCGACCCCTCACCGAGGGAAGCTAAGGAACGGCCTTGTGACCATGCAGAGGCAGGAAAGTTCCAGAAAACCAGCAGCCCCAACTATGTCCTCCCCTAGACATTATGGGAAATTAGGGCCACATGGGGGCGCTCCAGACTTTTCACACTGTCTACAGGGACCTTCCAGCCCCCAGCAATCCTATAAAGGGTTGGGGGTACAGACAGCCGGGGTTGGGGGTCTCAGCAGTGCTGGAACTGACCCCAATGTACAGAAATTCCCGAGATGTCAGGATGTGGCCCCCACACTGACCGGTATACAAACCCATTCTACTCCCAATACCCTGAAAACCATTTGTCCCCCAACAACCAGTACTATCCAATCCAACCATTCGAGAGCCACCACTATATTATCAAGACCAATGGATTCCAGTCACTCACAACCTACAGCCCTGTCTACCCCTAATATTGTTTCAATTCAAGTGAAGCCCACCAACAGATCCCCTCCGGGAACTGACCCCATTCAAGTGAAGCCCACCAACAGATC
>NC_092869.1:176813-183170 GCF_032062135.1 Pyxicephalus adspersus
AACTGACCCCATTCAGGTGAAGCCCACCAACAAATCTCCTCTGGTAACTGACCACATTCAGATGAGGCCCACCAACAGATCCCCTCCGGTAACTGACCCCATTCAGGTGAAGCCCACCAACAAATCTCCTCTGGTAACTGACCACATTCAGGTGAGGCCCTCCAACAGATCTCTTCCAGGAACTGACCCCATTCAGGTGAAGCCCACCAACAGATCCCCTCCGGGAACTGACCCCATTCAGGTGAAGCCCACCAACAGATCTCCTTCGGGAACTGACTCCATTCAGGTGAGGCCCACCAACAGATCTCCTTCGGGAACTGACTCCATTCAGGTGAGGCCCTCCAACAGATCTCTTCCAGGAACTGACCCCATTCAGGTGAAGCCCACCAACAGATCTCCTTCGGGAACTGACCCCATTCAGGAGAAGCCCACCAACACATCGCCGGGAACTGACCCCATTCAGGAGAGGCCCACCAACAGATCTCCTCTGGGAACTGACCCCATTCAAGAGAAGCCCACCAACAGATCTCCTCCGGGAACTGACCCCATTCAAGAGAAGCCCACCAACAGATCTCCTCCGGGAACTGACCACATTCAGGTGAGGCCCACCAACAGATCCCCTGCGGGAACTGACCCCATTCAAGAGAAGCCCACCAACAGATCTCCTCCGGGAACTGACCCCATTCAAGAGAAGCCCACTAACAGATCCCCTCCGGGAACTGACCCCATTCAGGAGAAGCTCACCAACAGATGCCCTCCGGGAACTGACCCCATTCAGGTGAAGCTCACCAACAGATCTCCTCCGGGAACTGACCCCATTCAAGAGAAGCCCACCAACAGATCGACCCTATTCAGGTAAAGCCTACCAACACATCTCCGAGCATTGACCCCATTCACGTGAGGCTCACTAACAGATCCCCTCCTCCCCTCCAGAAATAGACCCTATTCAGGTAAAGCCTACCAACACATCTCCGAGCATTGACCCCATTCACGTGAGGCTCACTAACAGATCCCCTCCAAGAACGGACCCTATTCAGGTGAAGCCCACCAGCAGATCCCCCCTGCGAACCTCCAGGTCCCAAATAACTGAAAGAAGGCCAGCGAAACAACAGACTGAATTTCCTCTAAAACTATCAAGTGATCCCAACCCCCAGCCAGATCCCATGGCTGTCTGTGATAAGAGTAATAGAAGTAACATGGCGGATGGCCTTGGCACACCTTGTGTCCATAGTGAGGAGCAATATGTGGCAGAGGACAGATTGGATGGTAAGGGGCAGAATTGTCATTACCTCTGTCGGTGTCATCACATGTTCCCATGTAACTTGCTTTATTGATTTCAGGTGATGGTCACTCCGCCCAGAATAATACAACACCCCAACACACTCACCACATGGAGGAAGAATATCCAGAGGAGGAATCCGGCCTTTACATCACTGTAGGTAAGGTGTGATAGGGCAGAAACCCCACATAAACTGCCAGGACACCCTGTGTTCCCTGTATGGTGAGTTGTACATGTCAGGTGTCAGATATACAATCATATCTCTGCTGTATGGTGAGTTGTACATGTCAGGTGTCAGATATACAATCATATCTCTGCTGTATGGTGAGTTGTACATGTTAGGGGTCAGATATACAATCATATCTCTGCTGTATGGTGAGTTGTACATGTGTTGTACATGTTAGGGGTCAGATATACAATCATATCTCTGCTGTATATAGGCTTGTACATGTTACAGGTCAGATGGATAATATTATATCTCTCCTTGTGCCAGATGAACAACAGTCGGATAATGAGAGGAAAAGGAGGAAGCGGCTTACGGGAAAAAGAAAAAGAGAGTGCAAGCCTGCGGATGATAACGCCCCAGTGTCATGTGACCTGGATCAGGATCTGGACCGAGCTCTGGAGGATGGAGCCAAACAGCACAACCTCACCGCTGTCAATGTCCGCAATATCCTACATGTGAGTGAGCTACCATTGAATTCAACTTGTAATGGCCCCGGGGGCTGGCCTCCCGGTGATGGCGCCCCAGGGTTTCTACCAGCTGATGTCTACATATGGTGGAAAGATTAATGATCTCTCTTTGCCCTGGGGTTGGCTGGGGGTTGGTGTGCAGGGTGCTGAAAGGGGTGGTGGGGAAATGTTGTAGGTGTTTGGACTCACCATGTCTGGTTGTTTTGCAGGAAGTTATCACCAATGAACACGTTGTCGCCATGATGAAAGCTGCCATTACAGAGACGGAAGGTCTACCTATGTTTGTAAGTGTTGCCCCACTTCTTGGTAATTGGGGTTTTTTCTTCCCTTCTGAGTGGTTCACCCAACCCCAAGTAACCTGCATGAAATCCTTTTTACCCATAAATGCATGTCCAGTAATTGCCACACATTTTCCTCTGTTGACAAGAATGCAAATACATAATATATATTATATGGTAACTTCTCATCTGTCTTCTGTCCAGGAGCCAAAAATGACGCGTTCCAAGCTGAAGGAGGTAGTGGAGAAAGGAGTGGTGAGTGTGGCGTAGCTACATTGTGTGTGTGTGTGTGTGACTACATGGAACACGTGTGTATAAAACGTTGCTTTCCTATCAGGTCATCCCTACCTGGAACCTTTCTCCAATCAAAAAAGCCACCAAAATGCAGGTAAGAGTTAGAGTAACCCCTTCCTTATCTGTATCTCCCATCCCCTACCATCACCAACCTCTCTTCCCCTGCTGACAGGCACCACAGTTTGTGGACATTCCTCTAGAGGAAGAAGATTCATCTGATGAAGAATATCGACCGGATGAGGAAGAGGAGGATGAGACAGCCGAGGAGGTAAATGTTACATCTGACACAACCTGCTGGGGGAAATCCCCCCATTGTTGGAGGTGCAGAGACACAAACTACTGGTGGAAATCTCCTCATTGTGGGAGGGGCAGAGACACAAACCACTGGGGGAAATCTCCCCATTGTGGGAGGGGCAGAGACACAAACCACTGGGGGAAATCTCCCCATTGTGGGAGGGGCAGAGACACAAACTACTGGGGGAAATCTCCCCATTGTGGGAGGGGCAGAGACACAAACTACTGGGGGAAATCTCCCCATTGTGGGAGGGGCAGAGACACAAAGTAATTCAGGCCGGGACATATTTGATGGTAGGGAATTTACACTAATCTTAATATTGTGTTCATTACTTAGAGCTTGTTGGAGAGTGACGTGGAGAGTACAGCATCTTCTCCCCGCGGACAGAAATTCTTAAGAGCGCTACAATCGGAGTGTCAGGAGGAAGAAGCGGTGGAGTGTCTGGTAAGTAATAAAGGTTTGTGTTGCTCTACATACAATCATCTTGGGTGGGCTAATGCTTCTTTTGCCCATTTACCCAGAATGCTTCACTCTCTGCTGCAAGGCAAATTGGCTTTGAGTCCATCCCTATGGGTCCCCCACCGCCCCCTAAAGCAAAGAACACCCAGGACTTCACCTTTATGGAGAAGCTGCATGCTGTGGATGAGGAGTTGGAGAGAAATCTTGTCAGTATGGATTCTTTCCAGGTGAGACTTGTCATGAAACATATTTGTGGACCTCGCCAACCTTTCTGACCTCGCGGATCACTAAATTCATCATTTTAAATCCCGCGGACCAATAATATGAATTTTTTTAAGCTAAATCCATTTGTAAAATAATAATTTTCCTAATGGTTCCTGATGAGGACTGTGGAGGCTCGGATTCGTTGATCAGCTCACAGTTAGGTGAAGTCTTACTCTTGTTACTATTATCATTAGCTGCATTATCTTTGCCATTACTAAAGAATTGATAAATATTTGTTGGCATTTTCTCACTCATTATGTGTTTATTTCATTCTAAGACTAAACAAGAAATGATAGTTATCAAACTATTTGATGCCAATAAATATACCAGTTATAGAAAATACACAGCTAAGGTCGTACTTATCTGAGAAATAAATAAAACAATGGTGTGAGAATCGGTATTGGCTGAGCGGGGTGACTTGTAATGGTGGAAACAATACTGAACCTGAGACCACACTGACGTCACACTGCGCCTCCTTGTATTTCCGTCTCTAGTACAGTTTGGGAATTTAGTGTAATATAAAGGCGAAAATGGTCATTAGGAATAATAATTATTTAAATTTAAATATGAAGAATTTATTATAATTTGTTTTATTGTTAATAAAACATAAAAATTGTAAAAAATGTTCAAAGTTTTCTGTGGATCACCATAAAGAAACCACTGGACCGCTGTCATACAGTGTATAACTTCTTCTCTCCCTGCAGTCCCTGGATGATAGCCTCATTGCCTTTCGTACACGCTCTAAGCGGCCCCTGAAAGATGTACCCATTGGGCAGCTGGAGGCGGAGCTTAAAGCCCCCGACATCACTCCGGATATGTATGACCACAACACAGCAGATGATGAGGACTGGAAGATGTGGCTGTGCAGCCTCATGCAGGATGATGATGGCAATGAGGGTGAGCGGGAACAGAAATGATGTTCTGATTGGATCATACAGAATGGCTGTGTATGTGTGCAGTTTTCTGGACTGGCTGCTAGAGGGCGCTGTCACTGACACATCATACAGAATATGATCCCACAGAACCACTGATAATTCTCTTCCTTACAGATGAAGGTGATGATGATGATGATGATGACCCAGAGTATAACATTCTGGAAGATTGGGATGAGCCAGATACTGAGGATCTGCGCAATGATCGAGCTGTACGGATCACAAGTGAGTTTATTTACTAGTTGTGTGCTTGCTGCAGAGCCATCATCTGCATCATTCACCGGGGGTAATTCTGTGCTGGGTGTGAGGACCAAAGGTGTTCTGTGTGAATTACCAGGTGGGGTTACATTGTGAGAAAAATAAGAAATTCTGGGGGGCAGAGACGTAGTGTTGGTGAGTACCGGGACATGCAGTGTATGTGGTACATGTAAGGTGCCGGGGAGAATGTATGAGGGATCATGAGATTCGGGGTATGTGGGGTCAGGAGGTGGGGTTATGGGGTGGACACGTGTGAGGTCGGGAGGTGGGGTTATGGGGTGGACACATGAGAGGTTGGGGGTTATGGGGTGGACACGTGAGAGGTTGGGGGTTATGGGGTGGACACGTGAGAGGTTGGGGGTTATGGGGGGGGGTTATGGGGAGGACACGTGAGAGGTTGGGGGTTATGGGGTGGACACGTGTGAGGTCGGGAGGTGGGGGTTATGTGGCATATGTAATATGCCCCAGGGAGGGGGCAGTAAGTGTTTATGGGATGTGCAAGCTGTGCATGTTGATTGTTCTCTTTGTGTTTTGCAGAGAAGGAGGTGAATGAGTTGATGGAGGAACTCTTTGAGACAGTGAGTATTATGAAGTCAGTATTCACTCTCTATGTAGGTCTGCTCTATCTCACAGTGAATGTTTCCTCAGTTTCAGGATGAAATGGGGCTCTCACATATGGAAGAGGAGGGCCCTGATGATGAGGACAGTAACTCTGATCCTCTCCCAGATTTCAACACCCCACAGGCTATCAGGTGAGATACTTTCTGCTGTTCCCTCCTCCTGACTATGGGGCAGGACAGCTACAGAACCCGCTGCACCTGTTTGGGATGGGAGGTAAAGGAATTGGGGGTACTGGCTGGCCCCTCTCACTAGAAGTGTGCTGACCGGGGCCCCACACAGCCCCAACAGATATCTACAATGTTATTTAGCTGTTTTTATGACTAGAATCATACTTCTCCTGCATCATATACTTCATCATACCCCACCTACTATACCCCATATCTATTCTGCACCCCTACATACCCCACCTACTATACCCCATATCCTTCTACACTCCTTACGTACCCCCTACATACCTCACCTACTATACCCCATATCCTTTATGCCTAGTGTTCTATGCCCGGTAGCCCTGGCATTATACCCCCCGTATCCTTTTGTAGGGTCTCATTTCTTCGGCCTTTCTGTAGGTTTGAGGAGCCTCTGGCCAATCTGTTGACTGAGCAGCATCGCACGGTGAAGGCCCAGCTGGAATATCTGCGTATGAGGAAATCTATGATGAAGAGTGATGATGAGAAATCTTCGGCACGGGACCCCGAATTCCATCGGCCGCCTCCAGCAGCCAAATCCCCCTCTGTACTGGTAGTGGATGCGCTGCAGAGGAAGAGGCTGACGCAACAAATGCAGCAGGTGAGGTCTCCTCAATGCCCCTCATTGTATATTCTGAGCTCCGGCATTCTGAATTTCCTTTTATCTCTCAGCACGTCCAGCTCCTGACCCAGCTTCATCTCCTGACCTTCCGGAACCCCCATCTGAGCATGGAGTCCGATACTGCGCGATTGTACCTGGTAATGGCAATCACTTACCCTGTATGGGGCAGCATGGTGA
>NC_092869.1:184575-185403 GCF_032062135.1 Pyxicephalus adspersus
CCCCCCCTAGATGTGTCTTGACTGTGGCGCCCCCCCCTTTCTGTTTCAGGTGGAACTCTCCAGCTTTGCAGATAGCTCCGCTCTGTCCCATCAGCAAACTCCTGAATTCCAAAGTGCATTTCATCCTTGCAACCTGCGGGAGGCGCTGGAGCTGATCCCCCTTGTACATAGCCAGGTTCCTGAGGATCCCGAAGCTTCCAAGCAAGCCAGAAAAAATGGTAAGTTATGGTTAGGGGTGGAGCTTGTAATAAAAGAAATATGGGCCAGCAATTTTACAACTCAGTGGAGGAGGGGGAAAATGCATGGTAGGTGGGGTATTAGGAAAAGTCCCCCTGACTATTTACCCCTCTGGTGGGTAGGTTGTCTCACACGCTCTCCTTCTAATTACCCCACAGGTAACGAGGTGTCTGATTTACCCAAACACATAGCCTGGGTTATGGCTACACAACCCATCTTCATGTACCCAGAGCTGCTGCCAGTGTGCGCCATGAGGGCCCAGGGCCCCAGGGACAGAGTGGTCTTTACTAAGGCTGAGGACAGGTAAGTTCCTGACATAAGAGGACCCCAACGCCCCCCCGCAGGCGGCCCCTAACGCCCCCCATATAATTCATCTTGCAGCTTGCTGGCTCTCGGCTTGAAGCACTTTGAGGGAACGGAATTCTCCAAACAGCTGATCAGCAAATATCTCCTAACGGCCAAAACAGCTCAACAATTAACTGTGCGGATCAAGAACCTGACCATGAAAAAGTCCCCGGACAATGTCATCAAGGTGGGTGAAAAGGGGAGCATATGGGGCATGGAGAGACCATGGTGAGAGAGGGGGGGGGG
>NC_092869.1:186079-192672 GCF_032062135.1 Pyxicephalus adspersus
GGGATGTAAGATTTATAAATTTGGGGTGCAGTGCTCTGTGGGTTCCCTCATCCTTGGCCAGCTCTCCTTATTGTTTTGTATTTTATTTCCTGGCAGTATTACAAGAATATGAAGATGTTACCCCCACTGAGCAGATGCTGTGAGGATGTCCCCCCTCATGATATACGCCCCCCAGTGGAGAGAGAGAAGCACAGAATGCCATTCTGGATAAAGGTGTGATGTGTGGAAAACACCCCAGTGTTCGGGGGGGGGGGCAGGTTTCTTGGAGGGGAGGGCAGATTTCTTGGAGGGGAGGGCAGATTTCCCTTGGTACATGCTGTAATGGTATCTTCCCCTCACAGGCCAGTCTGAGCAGCATTGAAGCCCATATGTCAAGGTTGGAGAAAAACCCAAAATCGGGCCGATACCCTCTGCTCCTCCCCCCCGCTGTGACGCTGACCCTCAAGCCCCTCCCCAGACGTTTCTATCGCAGATTGTGGCGCCAGAAGAAGTCGTCTGTACTAAAACCTCTCTTGATCCGTCCTTGTGCCAGCGTCACCCCAAAACTGCCAGCCAAACCTGCTGCCCCCCAGGCCGTCCCCATCAGAATCATGGGCCAGGTGCCGCCTCTCGTGCAGCCCGCTGTACCCGTACATGGAATCGTCAATATTCAGCCGGTTGGGGTGCCGATTGGCCATAAAGGGCCTGAGATTTGTTCCCCTGCGTTATCCAATAAGAAGACGGCTCCAGTGTGTGGCCCCCCCTCGGCCGCCACTCACATCTCCATAACTCAGAGCAGAATGATAATGCCAGCGACATGTAACCCGCGAATCAGAAAGTCCTTGCTGGGTGGCATTCCTAAAATAAAGACTGTGCCACGTACTGTGGGCATCAAGGCGGCTCCCCTGCTGCCCTCCTCCCCCCTCCTCTTCGCTGTTCCTGGGGGAGCTCTGAAATTAGTAAATTTAGGTGCCCCATGCGGTGTCCTCCAGCCAATCAGTGGCACTACTGGTGTTCCAGTAACCACGGTGCTATTAAATCCTACCCACATGCCCCTCCGCCAACCCAGTCTATCCACCCCCTTCCAGCTGGTCCCCAAAACGACATCTGTGGCCCCCGAGGTGGAAGGAGGCCGCAGCAGCCCTAAATTAGAGGATTCTGTGAAGGACGAGGCGGATGAATGTGAATATGTCACTGTTCAAATAAAGGACGAGGATGGTGAATGTGACTATGTCACTGTTCATGTGAAGGACGAGGACAACCCACCCTGCGAGGGTGAAGGGGGCCCCGATGGGACGCTGAACCAAGATGGCCGACCTTCGGACGGTGTTGAAGAGCCGTCCGAGAACAAACCTGCTAAAGAAACGGAGCGCTCTGATGTCACAGGTCATGTGACTTCAAATCATGAGAGTAACACCAACACTGGGAGTGGATCGGGTACGGCGCTGGCGTGTAACGCTGCCGGTTCAGTACAGCCGCACACTGCAGGGCATATGGGGAGACTGGGGCAGAATTTGGAGGGTTCTCAGAGAGAACCAATAGACCCAAAGCAGGAAGAACCTGAAGATGAGCCACAGAAACAGGCAAGTGGAGGGGCCACAGACTCCCCAAAAAACACATCTTCCACCATTGGGGACGAAGAGGTGAGCAGTCCCACCGGGGCCCCCAGAGATTCTGCCAGTGGACTGAGTAATGAGAAAGATGGTGCTGAGGAGGAGGAGGAGGAAGATTTTGATGATCTGACCCAGGATGAGGATGAGATGTCATCTGAGGAGTCGGTTCTGTCTGTTCCAGAGCTTCAGGTACAACTGGAACAGAATCGTGTCATAGTACACGTGTCGGGAGCCGTGGATGGAGAGGAATCGTGTCATAGTACACGTGTCGGGAGCCGTGGCGTGTGTATGGAGAGGAATCGTGTCATAGTACACGTGTCGAGAGCCGTGGCGTGTGTATGGAGAGGAATCGTGACATACCGTGTTTCCCCGATGATAAGGCAGGGCCATCAAATAAGACAGCCCCCCCCTGTTTAGAGAAAAATGTAAAATAAAGCCCCCCCCCAAATAAGCCACCCACCGATACCTGCGCTTACCCGAATCGGGTGGTATGGTGGGTGACTCCGTGTGGTTCCTCCGTCTGCCTCCATGGCTGCGTGCCACGCCTCGTCATGAAGAGGAAGTGACAGGACTGAAGTGACTCCGCCCACGCAAACACAGCTTCCCTCATCCCTCCCTAACGGAGACTGCAGGAGTTTGTTCACGGCCAGAACATCCAAAAGTCAGACACAGACAGGTTTCTTTTGCTGTGAGCAATACCACTTACTGTATATAAGCTTTAGAATGGGACATTAAATGGTACAGTATATTATTGATTACAGTAGAAGGGGACAATGATTGGCACAGATTGATCAGAAGTGGACAGGAATGGCACATGAACAATAACTGTGTACTGTAGTCTTCTTCATGGGTAAAGAAGGCATCCCCCTGAAAATAAGCCCTAGAGCATATTTTGGCCTTCCAAAAAAAATAAGACAGTGTCTTATCATCGGGGAAACAGGGTAGTACATGTGTTGGGAGCCGTGGGGTGCACAGTGCTGTGTGGTTGGATGGGGCAGGATTGCACTGTGCTGTGTACCCGGTAGGGTGGGGGGAGGAGGAGGGAGGGCGCCGTGTACCCGGTAGGGAAGGGAAGGGAGGGCCCAGTGTACCCGGTAGGGTGGGGGGAGGAGGAGGGAGGGCGCTGTGTACCCGGTAGGGTGGGGGGNGCACTGTGCAGTGTACCCGGTAGGGTGGGGGGAGGAGGAGGGAGGGCGCTGTGTACCCGGTAGGGTTGGGGGGGAGGGAAGGGAAGGGAGGGCCCAGTGTACCCGGTAGGGTGCGAGGGGGAGGAGGGTTCCGTGTACCCGGGCTGTAATTTGTTGCTTTGGGTTGTCAGGAGACGATGGAGAAGCTGACTTGGTTGGCCTCGGAGCGGCGCCTTAGCCAGGAGGTGGACTCGGAGGAGAACTCTCAGGAGGAGAACACAGAGGAGGAGGAAGAGGAGGATGCTGCAGAGGGATCATTGCACAAATCTGAGGGAATAATGGATGAAACTGGCGAGGAGGGTGAAAAGCTGGACCCCTCTCACCTTCAGGTCCCTTCTCCAGCCCCTGTGGAGGCCACATCCACTCCTGCGGGTAAGGCTATATACGAGGCCATAATATAGGGGGGTAATGGGGTAAAAAGAGTTCTATCTGGGTTTGTGCTTTCATGTTGCCATGTTTTTCTAGGAGAAAAGAGACGTACCGGGACCAAGGGCCCCAATGCCCATCGTGTCCGTACCAGAAGAGGGCGCACACGAGCCAGCAAGGATGCCTCCAAACTGCTCCTACTCTACGATGATAAGATCCTGTCAAAAGATCCTCTAAGAGAGCAGAAGGACATGGCGTATGCCCGCTCCTACCTCAGCCGGGTTAGACCCCTCGTACAGGACTCAGAGCACTGGGGAGAGACCCCTCATACAGAGTCAGGGACCCTGGGGAGAGACCCCTCATACAGAGTCGGGGACCCTGGGGAGAGACCCCTCATACAGAGTCGGGGACCCCGGGGAGAGACCCCTCATACAGAGTCAGGGACCCCGGGGAGAGACCCCTCATACAGAGTCGGGGACCCCGGGGAGAGACCCCTCATACAGAGTCGGGGACCCCGGGGCGAGACCCCCATATCCAGAGCCGGGGACCCCGTGGTGAGACCCCCATATCCAGAGCCGGGGACCCCGGGGCGAGACCCCCCTCATACAGAGCCGGGGACCCCGGGGCGAGACCCCCCTCATACAGAGCCGGGGACCCCGGGGCGAGACCCCCCTCATACAGAGTCGGGGACCCCGGGGCGAGGCCCCCCTCATACAGAGTCGGGGACCCCGGGGCGAGGCCCCCATCATACAGAGTCGGGGACCCCGGGGCGAGACCCCCATATCCAGAGCCGGGGACCCCGGGGAGAGCCCCCCCCCCCCTCGTACAGAAACCCGGTGAACTGGGGGGAGACCTCTGTGCTGCCTATGGGCTCCCAATCAGCTGTTGTAGGGCCCCTTTGCTGGTGACATTGTAGTTTATGAGCTGCTGTGTGTTTCAGGTTCGGGAGGCCCTGCACTCGGTCCCGGGTACCTATGAACAGTTCCTGAATATTATCTATCAGTTTGAGAGCGGCAGCGGTAAGAGGACGGCCGTGGATCTGTATGAGAATCTTCAGCAGCTCCTTCAGGATTGGCCGCAGCTTCTAAAGGACTTTGCTGCATTTCTGCTTCCGGAACAAGCGCTGGAATGCGGTCTGGTGAGTGATGGGGCATCCAAGGCGCGGGGTACCTATAGACGGGCCCCTACACAATTATATCCCCCAATCCCTAATGTATAGTGTACCCAGGCAATACCCCCTGGGCTGGGGGCCCACATTGGGTCCCCTTTACTTGCAGTGACCTCCGATTTTTCCATTTTCAGTTTGAGGAACAGCAGGCGTTTGAGAAGAGTCGCCGATTTCTGCGCCAATTAGAGATTTGCTTTAAAGAGAACCCCGCTCATCACCAGAAAATCATCAAACTGCTGCAGAGTTGTGCAGAGTGCCCCCTGCAGGAGATTGGAAAGGTTGGTGCCAGGAATATTTCACGTGTGGTCTCTTTCCTGCTGCTGCAACTTCTTTACCTCCTATCTCCCTCCAGCTGAAAACTCAGATGTGTCACCTGCTGAAGGGCCACCATCACCTCCAGGAGGAGTTCTCACTTTTCTTCGACCAGCTCCGCCCTCCCGCCAGCCGCATGGAGGATTTCGAGGTTATGAGCTGGACGGAGGACAAAGAATACAAAGTAAGTTTATGATGGAGCTGCGGGGGTGGGGAGTATGAGGGACCTCGTCATTGGCCAATAGTTGGAGAATTGTGGGGGGGGGCGGGGTTATATATAATATCTTCCTCTGGAGAATAAAGTCGGACACTGATTGGTGGATATGATCAAGTTGTAGTCCAAACCCCTCCCCCGAGTGGTACCACAGCCTGTCCTGCGCCCCTCCCCCGAGTGGTACCACGGCCTGTCCTGCGCCCCTCCCCCGAGTGGTACCAGGGCCTGTCCTGCGCCCCTCCCCCGAGTGGTACCACGGCCTGTCCTGCGCCCCTCCCCCATATTCCAGGTTCGCAGTGTGATTGATGAATGTTCTCCGCAGTTTGATGGATTTGAGGAAGTGACGTTACCGGAGGTGGAGGAGGAAGAGGAGTCCAGCAAAGTTCCTCCAGCACAGAGAAGTAAGAGGAGGAAGGAGGCCACCCAGGTGAGGGGACCGGCTTTGTCTGCTCCCGGGTTGGACATTGGGGTCCCTCACACTGATTGGTGGATTTGTATTTGCAGGATGCCGATTGGCTGGAAGGAGGGAAGGATTGTCCGTGTCCTTGTCATGATGGCGGGGCAGAACAGAGGCTGAAACGTTGTAAGAGGAGGCTGTGCAGCCAGTGCAGTAGTAAGGTTTGTCAGCCGCCATTGTGTGTAGCGTGTTGTATGTTGCGTGTGTGTGTTGCCACGGTAACAGTTGTGTGTTCCATGCTCAGGCCTGTGACAATCGGTCCCAGAGGGCGGCAGATTCGGCGTTTCGTCAGAACTCGGCAGGTAAGTGCGTGCCACATTCCCCGCCCCCAGGTTGGTGGCTCCTCCCATGTTTGGCCCAATCACTGTGCTCCCTATTCTAGGTGATGGTAGATCTCTGCTGAGGAGCTCCGTGGAGGAGCAGATGACCGCAGGCCCCACCCACAGATCCCGATCCACGCTCCATAGCCGGGGCAAACAAAGGCCGAGGGACAGAGGGCGAGGGCCACGCAGACCAGATGCCACAAAAGATTTGTCTTCCATGCTGCCGGAAAAGGAAAGTCTGTGCTCCCCGCAGTCCCATCCTGGTCCCTGCACCCCAACTATGGTGGCAAATCCCCGGACTCCAGTAGCGGGTGCAACGCCCTGCACCTCCCTGACTGAAACGCAGCCCCCCAGCATTGACAATTCTGCCCCCCAGCCGACCGAGGAGCCCACGCTGCCCATGTGTGCCAAGAATATCCGGCTCAGCTCCAGCGGAGAGAAGGTCGTTGTATGGACCAGGTGCGTGCTTTCTAATTGGCTGATCGATGTCTGAGCTGCGGTAACCCATAGCAACAACTCACAACCACTTTCATCTCTATGCAGGGAAGCTGATCGGGTCATCCTCACCATGTGCCAGGAGCGAGGAGCCCACGAGGAGACGTTCAGTGCCATCGCTGCCCAGCTGGCCAATAAAAGCCCCTCCGAGGTGAGGATCCATTCTGAGGGGCCACCTATTGGGTGCTGCGTTCATTGATAAACATTAGGTGGCCCCTACAGCTCACGCATTGGGTCCCTGTATGGACCCCCAGAGGACCGCCCCTCTGATTTGTCTGCCGAGTTTCATTGATCTTCCCCTCCCCCAGGTGGCTCAGCGATTCCGGGAACTCATCAATCTTTTCCAGACCGGCTGTGTCACCAGTTCTGATGAAGAGGAAGATGAGGAGGACGCTGCGGTGAGCGATGAGGATTAGGAGGACGCTGCGGTGAGCGATGAGGATTAGGAGGACGCTGCGGTGAGCGATGAGGATTAGGAG
>NC_092869.1:192722-197012 GCF_032062135.1 Pyxicephalus adspersus
AGGAGGACGCTGCACATACGTTGTACAAATTGTTTTTAGGATATTTTATTGTAGCAATAAATTGTCAGGTTGTGGATTCTGTGAGATTTCCTTCATCAGTCACTGTCATCGCTGTCCCCACTTTCATCCAGCCTATAGCACTCAGCGAGGCTGCGCAGGTCATTGATGGCCTCTTCAAGCTCCGCCTCCTCTATGCCGGCTGTAGAGAAATTGGCCCAACGTCTGACGTCCATCTTGCTGACCTCATCACACAAAGCGCGCAGACTCAGGCGGAGGGAACTGGAAGAACGCAGGGCGGCCATGACAGGAACGCCACCTACAGCTGGAGCGTGAGAATACAATCAGCTCCAAGTATAAAACTAATAAACAGAAACTTCCCGATCCCACTATCAGCGGCCACACGTTATATTCTGCCCCGTAACATCGCTTTATTACAATTCAAACTTTGCTGTAACCCCAATAATCTGCCACTTGCTAATACAGATCACTGGAAGGACCCCTCCAGGGGCCCGGGGCTCTTACTGCACGGCCGAGAGTGTCCATAAAAACCCTCACTGCAGAATGGATGATTCAGTGAGAGGACTAAAATGCTGCACGGACCCCAACTCTCCCCTCCCCCCCCCCCAATCGTAAAGGGCCACTCACCTGTGGGCTCTGGCAGTGGCTCCTCCGCCGTCCAACCATCTTTGGTGATATAATGGGAAAAGAACTGAGGAAAGGTGGGGCCCAACCTGCAGGGGGCCCCCAGGAGGTGAGAAATGCTGTACAGAGCAGAAAGTTTAACAATTAGTGAAAGTCCAGCACTGTCACCCGATACCCCCCTCCCCCATACATTGCCCTAGGTGTCACCCGATACCCCCCTCCCCCATACATTGCCCTAGGTGTCACCCGATACCCCCCCTCCCCCATACATTGCCCTAGGCCCCCTCCCCCATACATTGCCCTAGGTGTCACCCGATACCCCCCTCCCCCATACATTGCCCTAGGTGTTACCTGATACCCCTCCATCTTCATAAAACAATGCACTAAGGCTGGAAGTAAAGTGAACCCGTTACAGGGCTGAGATCAATTATGATGGTGGATGGTGATTGGTGATTTATTGGTGGATGGTGATTGGTGATTGGTGGATTATAGCCTGGGGCCTGCACCACCCTCACCCTTTGACATTTGTTCTATGTATGGCACCACAGACAGTTCTTATTTCATGGCCGAGTGCCACTGATTTCTGTGCTGTCTGGTGGCGGATGGCCAGGTAAGTCTCCTGTGCTGGGTTTCACCTACCTGAGTGTTTGAGGGCAGATGGCAGACGTGAAACATTGGAGAACCTCCTCTCCGCTGCCACACACATGTAAAGACGAGGGCGGCCGCCTCCCAGGAAGAAGAGAGCTGAGGACAGAAAAGAGTTAAAGAGGCCGCAGCCCCCCCCAGACACAGATTTAGCAACACGTGGCATTGCTTCCACTGTCCACCCCCGTGGTGTCACATCCATCTTTCCCCAACATCACGTCCCCCCTGCCCCCTTAGCGTGGCTTCCACCATCCCCCCCCCAACAATCTGATTGTACCTGATCTGCCGTGGCCTCGGAATTCCTCGCAGTACCACGGACTGGCAGAAGACCGGAGCGTCGTCCACGCATGCCGACACACAGCGCCAGGGAGGAGAAGACAGATGGGGAAGAAGGGCGTCCGGTAGTAAGGAGGCGGAGCCAATCGGGAAGGGCAGTGAGCAGGACGCTGTCAGTACCTGCACGAAGGAATCATGTGACACCCCTGAAACAAATCCCTTCCCCCCACACTGCGTGCCACCACACCCACCTTCCTGCCGCTGAAGCTCAGGGTGTCGGCCAGGTGAGACATCGATAGGGTGGAAGAGGTGAGGCGGTATGGAGCAGTCAGCGTGTCCAGAGCCACGGCCAGAACCGCACTGCTGTGATACTGCCAACTGGCCTGCAACAAAGCATGTGATCAGTGGGAGGAGCCACACACAACACAGACTGGGGGAGGGGATACCTACATCATACACCAAGTGGGGAAAGACGACTGGAGGTCCGGGTCTCCGGCCCAAGCTGGAATTCAGGGTCAGTGGACAGAAGATGGAGCTGTGGCTGCTCAGGGCCACGAGGGACATCACACAATTCATCAGCTGGTACATACTGGTATGCAGGTCCTGGAGGAGAAAGGAAATGACTCCATACCCTTAGCCGGGGCCCCCATCCCAGCCCAGGGGCCCAGCACTCACCCTCTGCTCTGGTGGCACCGGACTTGTTCCAAAGCCAAGAATGCCACGCCCGGGGTACTCATCATGGAGCAGCTCCGCCATCTTGGCTCCGGCTCCTGAGAAGCCATTGTGGGTGTCACAGAGAAGGTGGAATCCCTAATGTGAGAAAAGAGAGGTCACTCCGTGGCCCCCCATCATTCCACGACCCCTCCCCCCATTATTCCGCAGTCCACGTGCTGCCATCACACTCACCTGCAGGTAGTCGCACTCCTCAGAGAAGAAATGCAGTCGCTCTTCCAGCTCCTCCAGGGACGCCGAGCTCTTCAGAAGCGATTGGCCTTGGCTGAAGGATTCCAGGCCCCCAGTGCCCCTACACACAGAAGACCCCATAAGTTCCAATCTATGAGATCATGTGACCTGGCCCTACTCACCCACAGCCACGCCCCCTCACCCGCCATTGTTCAGGATACACAGAGACTTGGGGTGCAGCTGAGTGTGCAGGTAGTCAGACCACACCCCATCGCGTGTGATTGGCTGATAAGACTCCTGCCTGTTGCTCTGAATGGCGCCTCCTCCTGCCAGACCTGGGAACATAAATAATGGCAACTTCATAACATACAATGTCACATGACCACAGGTGCCACACCCCCATACCACGCCCAGTTTTGATTCTCCTAATGTTCATGTGGCTACAGACTGGCCGATGTGCCGGAGTGCAGGGTGATCTCCCCGCCAATCCTCCCCCCTGCGAGACAAAATCTGAAGGTGCAGAAATCACTCACCCATACCCCTGCCGCCTCCGCCCTCTGGGGCTCCGCCCTGGGGAGACACAAGCAGTTCACATTTCAGTATTCCCGAAATGCCGACGGGGGGTTATGGAAAGGGCCCACTAAGTCTAAATCCCCACCAGCTCCAGAGTAGTCACAACCCACTCTAATGCCCCACCATTCCAAGTAATTGCCCCCCACACAGCATACACAACCCCACTAATGCCCCTCCCTCTATTACTAGAGTGACCACACCCCCTCCAATACCCCTCCCTCTATTACTAGAGTGACCACACCCCCTCCAATGCCCACCCCCTTATTACTAGAGTGACCACACCCCTCCAATGCCCACCCCCTTATTACTAGAGTGACCACACCCCCTCCAATACCCACCCTTCTATTACTAGAGTGACCACACCCCCTCCAATGCCCACTCCCCTATTATTACAGTGACCACACCCCCTCCAATGCCCACTCCCCTATTATTACAGTGACCACACCCCACTCCCCTATTATTACAGTGACCACACCCCCTCCAATGCCCACTCCCCTATTATTACAGTGACCACACCCCCTCCAATGCCCACTCCCCTATTACTATAGTGACCACAACCCCTTCTGGTGCCCCTCATTGGTCACCTGTATAGTGGCCCCGCCTCCAGAATCTGCAGGTTCCTCTCTGTGTGTTGTCACTTTTCCATTCCTGTAAACCAACATAAAGAGGGACAATTATGCAGCTGCCCCTGTGCCCCCCTCCCTGGGGGAGATGTGGGGTGATACCCATCTTACCAAGCTGGGGTAGCTTCTTCTTCATCCACATCGCCCTCTACCTGCAACGAGCGCACACTGCCTGGAAAAAAATATAGGACAGTGATTGGTCAGCCAGAGCCCTGCCCCTCCCCCAAGCTTTAGGGAACTCCAATCACCTTTTATGTCCAAAACAATAAGGCGGGGCGTATACGTTTCCACTCCACTAAGGGTGACCCCCGCCCGAAACTGAACATCACTGCAGAGCTCCGAATCCAAGTGGTGACAGCGCTGCGATTCCTGGGGGGGGGAAGATTAGCAAGAGGGGTTAATACAAAAGGGTGCAAGCTATTCTGCCCTATTGCCCCATTATATGTTCACTTACCCCTCATCTACCTACAACCAGCAGTCCCCAACTACAGCCACATTCATACCCCAAATACATAATACCCTCCTAACTTTACCCATACCCCCTTATTATACCACCGGAATACTATTCACATTTACCCCTCCAAATACCCCATACACCCCCACCTCACATCCCCCTCTCCCCCTATAT
>NC_092869.1:197628-198514 GCF_032062135.1 Pyxicephalus adspersus
TATACCCCATACACCCCCACCTCACATCCTCCCCTCTCCCCCTATATACCCCATACAACCCCACCTCATCCTCCCCCTATATACCCCATACACCTCCTCTTCTCACCTGCAGATTCCACCAATGGGTCCCCACACTGTTTGCATATTGCCCCAGTTGGAGGCAGATAACCTCCCTGCACACTGCCGCCATGAAACTCCGAAACTTGCAGACCGGGGATTGTCACCATGGCAGAGGGCCGCCTCCACTCTGATTGGCCGGCGGATTGTAACGCACCGCCTCCCACAGGATTAAGAGCCGAGGGATTCGCTAAAGGTAGAAGGCGTGGTTAATATGGGTCAGGTGACGTGCACAAGCCTCCGCCCATGTTTCCATGACCCGGAAGTGTCGCCTTGACGGGGCCGCCATTTTTCCGGTTTTTTTCATCCACATTTGAACGCTTCAGTTTGTGTGCTGAGTCTCTCTAATTGGGTGTGATGTCCCCCAATCAATACCGGGCACTGCACACAAATAGAGTGTCAGCCTTGTGGGTTTATATATTTGTGAGAGGCCATACCTGCCTAGATCGCAGGCTCCTCCACAGGAAACTTCACCATCATCTTCCTGTGCTGACATCTCTCTTGGAGATCAATATTGTGGGAAAGGCCCCCCACAGACCACAAGGGGGCAGATGTCTTATTGCCCCAGCACTAGCTCCCCCTTTAAATAGGAACACTTGGGAGCAATGTTGGGGACAATGGGGACACCGGTGACAAATTGGGGACACGGGCACAAATCAGGCCACCTCCCACTTTGTATTTATGGGCTATGGGAGAATCTGAAACGTCCAACCCAACGGAGGATGGGGCAACTTCCCAAGGGAGACAAAATAGGGGGGCTGGAATAAAG
>NC_092869.1:199158-215898 GCF_032062135.1 Pyxicephalus adspersus
GGAATGAAGGGGGGGGGGTATTAAGGAAGGTGGTCAGGAATGAAGGGGGGGTATTAAGGAAGGTGGTCAGGAATGAAGGGGGGGTATTTAGGGGGGTGTCCCCTGCAATACTCACACTGGGGTCATTTTATAGAAAACAAACTTTATTAATATAAAGCAGAGTCAGTACCCCCCCCCCCCTCGGTTCCCAAATATGAGGTACAGTCCACAAAGTTCTGGAGGTCACATGGGGGGGCACCACTTCCAATAAGGACAGACTGCTGACATTCAGCGCCCCCTGCAGATGGGGTAACAATCTTCTGGTCAGGAAACGCGTCACAGGAAAGCGCAAATCTTCTCCATCTCTCGCGGGTTGAAGTTAGAGAGAAACATTAACTCCATCTTCCCCTGATCCGTCCGCGCTGCAATATGAAAACATTCACAGATTATTCACCTGGGGGGGGGGAGTCTGACACAGACATCTATTAATTACACATGGACTTCACCTTGCGCATGCTGGATCCATTTCCTTTCCACGTAATACCGGTAGCAGCTCTCAAACTCCTTCTGGCTGTATTTTGTTACTTGAATGGGGATGAATGGGTCCAGGGAATCAAAGCCCTCCTGAAATATGAGACTATTGAGGCAGGAAAAGACTGGGGACACAGCCAATCACAGTGCAATATCCTGCCAGGGCCCCCACCCCGGGCCCCCCCCTACACCCACCACTACCAAAACACTTCATCAACCTGTAACTGGTTCTCAGTGACTACCACAGGATGGCGCAATAACCAATCACACAATAGATACCCAGGCTTAGATTTCCCCCACATTTGAACAGGGACCCCCTGCTGGCAGGGCAGGGAAGAGCCACAATTCCATGTATTCCTTGTAATATAAGAAGCTTTAGAAGCTGCAGCAAGTATCCAGAGCTCCCCCCACTTCCTGTTTGATGGATGATCATCTCTCCCATCAGTCTGTGCTGCCATTGCCCTCCCCTTTCAGGCTACATAAAGGGATCCTCCAGCCTGACATCCTAATTGATGGGATCAGCCATCTATTGCTGCATAGCGACCTCTAGTGGTGGGATGGTTGGTGGTGCCATTCAGGCCAATAATATTCTATACATTTATCTGCTACAATGTTTCTCAGCCAGGGATCCACCACAGGTAGTTTGTCAGTATAAAATGATCACTTTATCTTTATGTAAGGGGCATTTATCCCACTGGCCATCACACTAATGTGAGCTGTGGATATAATAATAATAATGGCCGGGGCTCCCTAAGACCTAGAGGAGAGGAGAAAGGCTGCCTAGGGGCATCTCTTACCTTCCCAAGAAGCGCGCGTGGCAAATATGAAGATTTTGGTTGGAACAATGAGCCGGTCTGGCTGACACTTAAGACAACAGCGCCCCCCGTCTGTGGGGAGAAACACAGCGAGATAGACACAGACCATATCATCCCCACATACCAGATTATGCTTATGTCACGTGACCAGGCATTGGCCCCTGATTGGATGGAAGCAGAACCCTGTAAGATCATCTTACCCAATCATTCTTCACCATCTTTCGGAAGTTGTGGACGAGTGTCAGATCTTCAGGTAACATCTAGGAAGGGGACCGAGTATTATTATGTATGTGGGGGGAGTATGGGGGGGCAAGAACCGGGTCTGCAGACACTTACATCGCTCTTGTCCTCCTTCCTCAGGCTGCTTTTACCCCACAGACTGTTTGCCCCGTCCATAGACACCAGCATTCGGAAGGCGTGTCCCCCACTCTGTCTCTTCAGCTCCTTCAGCACCACCCCGACTACGTCACTGGCCGTCTTCACCCTGGTGAGACCCTGTGGGGCAACAACACTCCATTATGTACAACCAGACAGCAATGTAACTGCCCTGAGGAAGACCCCCACATCACACCCCCAATGACGTTACACCCCCAATGACGTCACACCCCCCTAAGAGAGACCAACGACATAACAGCCCCACCCACATCATACCCTAAAGGGGACCAACAACATAACAGCCCCACCCACATCACACCCTAAAGGGGACCAACAACATAACAGCCCCACCCACATCACAACCCCTACATTACACTCAAATGGGGACCAACAACATTACACCCTAACTACATCACTGGTTATCTTCACCCTGGCCAGACCCTGAGGGGCAACAAGCCACCATTATATACAACCAGACAGCAACATCACCTCCCTGAGGACAAAACCCAGATCACACGACCCAACAACATAACAGCCCCAACATCACATCCTAAAGGGACCAACATTACACCCCAACCACGTCACAGCCCCCTACAAAGAGCCTTTATTAGCACACATTAAAGGGGGCTGATACTCCACACCACAGCCTATTAGTGGGACCCCGGCCCCCACAAAGGGGACCATCCACCTACACGACATTTCGATGAATGTGACCACTCCCCCAAGTCACAGCCCACTAGAGGGGTCCACATGTTACAATCAGATTATTCAGTCTTTGGGCCCATTGTTTGGACATGCAGCCATCTCTGTGTATGAGGGTCCTATATTCTGGGGTCCCCAGTACCTCCGTGTGCTCATTATACCCCCCAGGATCTCATATTCATGAATCTTCTTACCTGATCTACCACAACACTCAGCGGTGTCCCTTCCTCCGTTGCCTCTCGCCTGCTCCACACGTAACGCTGCTGGGTCAAAATCTAAAAATCAAAGAGACAAAGAACATCAACAGAAGTGTATGAAGGGGCCACTGGGGGCAAATCCGAGCAGCACAGGGACCCCCGACACCCCATTGGGAATCAGATATGGGTTTCCTACAGACAAAATGCAGTAAATAGGGATCACGTTTTGCAATCTCTGTCAGCAGACTGGAGGGGGTAACATAGTACTGGCCCTGGGACAATTGCCCCCTTGTACACATCCAGCCCAGTCACCTGTGAGAGGAATTGTTCATTGGAAGCTTTGAAGTGTTTGAGCCAGGCCGATGCCTCCAATGGCTGGTCATAGCGATCCTTATTGTACGATGAGATCATCAGCTCCTTGCAGTTCTTTACCAGAAAGTGAGCTGAAAGAAGACAGGGGCCACATGTAACCAAATTACTGCCCACAAATACCCCACATGGGTAACCCCCAGCCCCAAATTACTCCCTCCCCCCACCCTACAGACAGTCAGTTACTCCAACACTACACATGTGACCCCCAGCCACTACTGCCCCCTTACTACCACTATCCACCAATTACCCCGGGCAAAGGCCCTCAGGGATGCCCTCTGCTGGAGGCACTGCATAATGAATACACATCATAAGAAAGGGTAAGCATTCCATAAAATCCAATCATGTAGAGGGGAACTCACCTCTGATTGGATGATTCTGAACCTTCATTGCACATCAGGGTCTTTAAATCACAGCTTTCACTGCTGCACCCCACATGAACCCCGTACTAAAGGACTACTTACCATCAGGTAGGTGCACTATGAGCCAGCCCTGGCTGTGGCAGTAGTGTAAGATGTGGCACAGGATTAGACTCTTCCCTGTCCCAGGTTTACCATCTGAAAGTGCCAAGTGTTAAGGAAGATGGGGATTATGGGTAGCGTCGGGGGGTGCGACCGGCGTCGGGGGGGTGCGACCGGCGTCGGGGGGGGGTGCGACCAGCGTCGGGGGGATCCATCCAGAAGGATGCAGACTGGATATAGCTGTGAGAAGGTCGGGTGGCAGAGCATACCATCCTCTACATATAACAATATTTAACATTGTAGAATGAATAGTCAGGACAGTCACCGGATTCACCGACTTATACCAGAAAGCCCTGGAAATGAATGATCACGGTGGAAGGATACACAAGACATAACGCACAGCAGGCTGGGAAAAGTCCGTCTTCCTCAGATAGTCCAAGAGTTCAATGGCCGGCCAGCGCACCATCAAACTCGTCTCATTCAGGGTCTTACACTGCAAGACAGAGGGTGAAGTGACTACAGAGCAGCAGAGGAATGGGGAGAGGAGGGACAACCCACCATCCCCAGGACTCACCAATGACTGGAAGCGTGGAGGCAGCCCATGGGGGAACACCGACCTCACCTGGCTGGAAGGGATGGAGTAGAACTGAGCCTCATGGTCCTCCGAATGCTGGGCCTGCATGGGAACAAAGACCTGTCAATTCACCATCACCCCAACACCCCACATATATCACAGAATAAGAGAGATCCATAATAAGGGGGGGCAAGGGGTTATCACAGAAGGTAAAGGAAATAAAATGTAGGGGGGGGAAGGACGTTTAATAAGAAGAGGGAGGGGTGATATGAAATACTGGGGGCAAATATCGAGAAGTTGACAATAGGGGCTTAACACAGAATAACAGGGGTAAATAAGGGGGTAGAATTTATAAAACAAAGGGGGTAATAAGTAAGATGACATTGATAGGTGATCAGGAATCCGATAGTGGCCTCATCACCAACCAATCCACCAATGACAATCTGACAAATGGCGGCACACTGACAGGAGGGCGGGACGATCCCATCCTTCACTCACCGGGTCACTTTCATTGGTCCGGAAGACTTCTCTGGGGGCGGGGCTCTCCGCAGTGGAAGATGTGCTAGACAACCCTCTTTGGAGCACTGATGGGGCAAAAACCAACTGGAGGAACAAAAATAACAATGTCAGTACAGAACTACGCAGACATCACACCGACCCCGGGGGTATTATGGCTGGTGGGGGCAGTATAGGACACAATGGGGGTATTAAGACTGGTGGGGGCAGTATAGGTCACAATAGGGGTTTAATGGCTGGTGGGGGCAGTATAGGTCACAATAGGGGTAATATGGCTGGTGGGGGCAGTATAGGTCACATTGGGGAATTATGCAGTCTGGGACTGCTGGGAAGAGATCACGTGACAAGGTTGCCAGTCTCTCTTCCCTGAAGCATGATGGCGGCCCAGTCACTTCCTGCCTGACTTCCTCCGTCGCAGTGGGCGGGATCGAACAAAAGTGACGTCACTGGCGGGAAGAGGCCGCTCCGCTCGGTGCTGGTGACGCGGAATGTGAGGAGAGACGCGGAAAGCGGTAAGTGACCCGCCGGAAGGTGGGGCTACTCCCGGGGTGATGTAAATGGGCGGGGGAGGTGTTTGAGTGGGCGGGGTCCGTGGCAGGCTGCCCAGGGACATTGTAGTGCTGAGTAGGAGGGGTAATTCACACAATGCCTGCTAGGCCCCGCCTCCCTGCACCCTGGAATATTATTTTACCTCAGGGCTGTTATGTAGAGGGTCACACCCCTATCCCCTCCTTAAGGGCCCTGGAAGTATGAGGAGTGTCCTCCCCAGCCTCACTGTCCAATCAGAGCCTGGCATTTGTACAACCCCTCCCATCAATTTGTGTCCAATCAGAGGCTACATACAATTATATTTGGCTTCTCCCAGTCCATAGGTGGATTCCAGCCAATCACCCCAACACCCCACCCCCAGGAGAGTACAAGACTCCACCCCCAGGAGTATCCAGGCTCCACCCCCAAGTATACAAGGCTCCACCCCCAGGTGAATACAAGGCTCCACCCCCAGGAGTATACAAGGCTCCACCCCCAGGAGTGTACAATGCTCCACCCCCCAAGAGTATACAAGGCTCCACCCCTTGAGTATTCAAGGCTCCACCCCCATGAGTATACATTGCTCCACCCCCCAGGAGTATACATTGCTCCACCCCCAGGAGTATACAAGGCTCCACCCCCAGGAGTATACAAGGCTCCACCTCCAGGAGTATACATGGTTCCTACCCCCAGGAATATTACATAGCTCCACCCCCCAGGAGTATACAATGCTCCACCCCCCAGTATACAATGCTCCACCCCCCAGAAGTATACAATGCTCAACCCCAGGTGTATATATTGTTCCACCCCCAGGAGTATACAAGGCTCCACCCTGCCCCACCCCCCAGGAGTATACAAGGTTCCACCCTCCAGGAGTATACAATGCCCCACCCCCCATGAGTATACATTGCTCCACCCCCCAGGACTATACAAGGCTCAATCCCCAGGAGTTTACAAGGTTCCACCTCCAGGAGTATACAATGCTCCACCCCCAGGAGTATACAAGACTCCATCCCCCAGGAGTATACATTGCTCCACCCACAGGAGTATACATTGCTCCACCCCCCAGGAGTATACAATGCTCCACCCCCAGGAGTATACAAGACTCCACCCCCCAGGAGTATACATTGCTCCACCCACAGGAGTATACATTGCTCCACCCACAGGAGTATACAATGCTCCACCTCCAGGAGTATACAAGTGGGATATATACGGGGGATGGAGTTTATACGGGGTGTCAGTATACAGAGGGGGAGGATGGGGTATATATGGGGTGTCATTATACGGAGTGGGGGATTGGGTATATACGAGGTGTCAGTATACAGAGGGGGGATGGGGTATATACGAGGTATCAGTATACAGAGGGGGGATGGGGTATATACGGGGTGACAGTATACAGAGGAGGGGATGGTCTATATATGGGGTGTCATTATACGGAGTGGGGGATTGGGTATATACGAGGTATCAGTATACAGAGGGGGGATGGGGTATATACGAGGTGACAGTATACAGAGGAGGGGATGGGGTATATACGAGGTATCAGCTTGCTGGCTGACTCCACCTCCTTGTGTCCCGCAGATGTCTGGAATGGACCATAGGAATATGTTAGGGGTGGGTTGTGATGCAGAAGGCCCAGTTATCCCCCCCTGTGCAGCCAGCAGTAAGAAGGAGCCGAGCTCAGACTGTAAGGAGCAGAGTGCAGACAGCGCCCCCACCAGGCACCACTTCTCTGTCAGCCAAGAAGACTTCTCTGAGGGAGGCCTCTGCGTGAACATTGCACTGCAGGCTAAGAGGACCAAGAAGCCCCCGAAGAACCTGGAGAACTATGTGTGTCGTCCGGCAATAAGAACCAGCATGAAGCAGGGGCGCAGGAGCAGAAAGATGCCTGAGGAGGGCGGTGAAGAGGTGGGTAAGAGCTTCTCTATATCCTGTCTGTACATGAGGCCTGGGGCCTGAGATTTGACATTTTTACCCAAACCCCACAAACCCCAGGGTTTATTACCCAAACCCCACATAAGTCAGGGTTTATTACCCAAACCCCACAATCCTCAGGGTTTATTACCCAAACCCCACAAACCCCCCATATAACTCAGGGTTTATTACCCAAGCCCCATATAACTCAGGGTTTATTACCCAAGCCCCATATAACTCAGGGTTTATTACCCAAGCCCCACATAACTCAGGGTTTATTACCCAAGCCCCACATAACTCAGGGTTTATTACCTATACTCCACAAACCTCAGGGTTTATTACCAAATTATGTATACCCCTGGGTTTAATATCAGACCCCACATTACTTAGTGAATATTACCAGACCCCAGGTAACCCCACATAGCTCAGGGGTTAATACCGAAAGCCCGAACAGCTCAGTGTTTATTCAGGAACCCCACATAACTCAGGGTTAATTCCTTAAACCCCATACAGCTCAGGGTTTTTTTACCAGAACCCCAAACAACTCAAGGTTTATTTTTGGAACCCCCTATGGCTCAGGGTTTTATACCAGACACCCCATACAGCTCAGGGTTTATTACTGGAACCTCATACAGCTCAGGGTTTATTACCAGAACCCCATACAGTTTAGGGTTTACTACCGGAACCTCATACAGCTCAGGGTTTACTACCGGAACCCCATACAGTTTAGGGTTTACTACCGGAACCCCATACAGGAACCCCATACAGTTTAGGGTTTACTACCGGAACCCCATACAGCTCAGGGTTTATTACCGGAACCCCATACAGTTTAGGGTTTACTACCGGAACCTCATACAGCTCAGGGTTTATTACCGGAACATCATACAGTTTAGGGTTTTTTACTGGAACCCCTTACAGCTCAGGATTTAGTACCAGAACCCCATACAGTTTAGGGTTTACTACCGGAACCCCATACAGCTCAGGGTTTATTACCAGAACCTCATACAGCTCAGGGTTTATTACCGGAACATCATACAGTTTAGGGTTTTTTACTGGAACCCCTTACAGCTCAGGGTTTACTACTGGAAAACCATACAGCTCAGGGTTTAGTACCGGAACCCCATACAGCTCAGGGTTTACTACCGAAACCCCATACAGCTCAGGGTTTACTACCAGAACCCCATACAGCTCAGGGTTTATTACCGGAACCTCATACAGTTCAGGGTTTATTACCGGAACCCCATACAGCTCAGGGTTTATTACTGGAACCTCATACAGCTCATGGTTTATTACCGGAACCTCATACAGCTCAGGGTTTATTACCAGAACCCCATACAGCTCAGGGTTTTTTGTATTTCAATATTTTTATTGAATTTTCACAAAAATAGGTACATGTATTTCAACAAAAAAAATAAACGAGATAGTACAAAATTATCAAAACTAGGGTCAGCAGGGTACAAACATATTCTTGACGACCTCAGTGTTCAAAGTGACAAGGAGAAAACCATATACAACAGTGGTTTGAACAGCTCAGGGTTTTTTACCGGAACCTCGTACAGCTCAGGGTTTATTACCGGAACCCCACACAGCTCAGGGTTTATTACCAGAACCCCATACAGCTCAGGGTTTTATTACCGGAACCTCGTACAGCTCAGGGTTTATTACCGGAACCCCATACAGGTCAGGGTTTATTACTGGAACCCCATACAGCTCAGGGTTTATTACCAGAACCTCGTACAGCTCAGGGTTTATTACCGGAACCTCTACAGCTCAGGGTTTTATGCTGGACACCGCATACAGCTAAAGGTTTTTACCAGAACCCCTCACAGCTCAGGGTTTTTTACCCCATACAGCTCAGGGTTTTTTACCCCATACAGCTCAGGGTTTTTTACCCCATACAGCTCAGGGTTTTTTACCCTATACAGGTCAGGGTTTATTACCGGAACACCATAAAGCTCAGGGTTTATTACCCTACATAGCTCATAGTTTATTACTGGAAACCCATACAGCTCAAGGTTTATTACCAAAACCCCTTACAGCTCAGGCTTTATTATTGGAACCCCATACAGCTCAGGGTTTACTACCAGAACCCAATACAGCTCAGGGTTTACTACAGGATCCCCGTACAGCTCAGGGTTTATTACTGGAACCCTATACAGCTCAGGGTCTATTAGCGGAACCTCATACAGCACAGGTTTTATTACCAGAACCCCATACAGTTTAGGGTATACTACCGGAACCCTATACAGCTCAGGGTTTATTACCGGAACCCCATACAGCTCTGGGTTTACTACCAGAACCCCGTACAGCTCAGGAATTATTACCAGAACCCCATACAGCTCAGGGTTTATTACCCGAAATTCATACAGCTCAGGGTTTATTAACGGAACCCCATACAGTTTAGGGTTTACTACCGGAACCCCAAACAGCTCAGGATTTATTACCGGAACCTCGTAGAGCTCAGGGTTTATTACCAGAACCCCATACAGCTCAGGGTTTATTACCAGAACCCCATACAGCTCAGGGTTTATTACTTGAAGCTCATACTGTTCAGGGTTTTATGCTGGACACCCCATACAGCTCAAGGTTTTTACCAGACCCCCTCACAGCTCAGGGTTTTGTACCCCATACATCTCAGGGTTTTTTACCCTATACAGCTCAGGGTTTATTACCGGAACCTCATACAGCTCAGGGTTTATTACCAGAACCCCATACAGTTTAGGGTTTACTACCGGAACCCCATACAACTCAGGATTTATTACCGGAACCTCATACAGCTCAGGGTTTATTACCAGAACCCCATACAGCTCAGGGTTTATTACCGGAACCCCATACAGCTCTGGGTTTACTACCAGAACCCCATACAGCTCAGGGTTTATTACTGGAACCCTATACAGCTCAGGGTTAATTACCCGAACTTCGTACAGCTCAGGGTTTATTACCGGAACCCCATACAGTTTAGGGTTTACTACTAGAACCCCATACAGCTCAGGATTTATTACCAGAACCTCATAGAGCTCAGGGTTTATTACCAGACCCCCTCACAGCTCAGGGCTTTTTACCCCATACATCTCAGGGTTTTTTACCCTATACAGCTCAGGGTTTTTTTACTGGAACCCCACACAGCTCAGGGTTTATTAGCAGAACCTCATACAGGTCAGGGTTTTTTACCGGAACCTCATACAGTTCAGGGTTTCATGCTGGACACCCCATACAGCTCAAAGTTTTTACCAGACCCCCTCACATCTCAGGGTTTTTACCCCATACATCTCAGGGTTTTTTACCCCATACATCTCAGGGTTTTTTACCTTATACAGCTCAGGTTTTTTTTTTACCGGAACCCCACACAGCTCAGGGTTTATTACCGAAACCCCATACAGCTTAGGGTTTACTACCGGGACCCCATACAGCTCAGGGTTTATTACCGGAACCTCATACAGCTCAGGGTTTATTACCGGAACCTCATACAGCTCAGGGTTTAGAACCTCATACAGCTCAGGGTTTATTACCGGAACCTCATACAGCTCAGGGTTTACTACCGGAGCCCCATACAGCTCAGGATTTATTACCGGAACCTCATACAGTTTAGGGTTCACTACCAGAACCCCATACAGCTCAGGAATTATTACCAGAACCCCATACAGCTCAGGGTTTACTACCAGAACCCCATGCAGCTCAGGGTTTATTACCAGAACCCCATACAGCTCAGGGTTTATTACCGGAACCCCATACAGCTCAGGGTTTATTACCGGAACCCCATACAGCTCAGGGTTTATTACCGGAACCCCATACAGCTCATGGTTTACTACCAGAACCCCATACAGCTTAGGATTTATTCCTGGAACCCCATACAGCTTAGGGTTTACTACCGGAACCCCATACAGCTCAGGGTTTTTTACCGGAACCCCATACAGCTCAGGGTTTTTTACCAGAACCCCATACAGGTCAGGGTTTATTACCGGAACCCCATACAGCTCAGGGTTTACTACCGGAGCCCCATACAGCTCAGGATTTATTACCGGAACCTCATACAGTTCAGGGTTTTATGCTGGACACCCCATACAGCTCAGGGTTTATTACCGGAACCTCATACAGTATTATTGGAACCCCATGCAGCTCAGGGTTTACTACAGGATCCCCATACAGCTAGGCTTTATTAGCGGAACCCCATACAGCTCAGGGTTTATTACCGGAACCCCATACAGCTCAGGGTTTATTACCGGAACCCCATACAGCTCAGGGTTTATTAGCGGAACCCCACACAGCTCAGGGTTTATTAGCGGAACCCCATACAGCTCAGGGTTTATTACTGGACCCCATATAGCTCAGGGTTTATTACCGGAACCTCATACAGCTCAGGGTTTACTACTGGAACCCCATACAGCTCAGGATTTATTACCGGAACCCCATACAGCTCGGAACCCCATACAGCTCAGGGTTTATTACCAGAACCCCATACAGCTCAGGGTTTATTAGCGGAACCCCACACAGCTCAGGGTTTATTAGCGGAACCCCATACAGCTCAGGGTTTATTACCCCACATAGCTCAGCGTTTAAAACTGGAAACCCATACAGTTTATGGTTTATTACCAGAACCCAATACAGCTCAGAAAATGAATCTGATTGGTTAGTAAGTAAAGCCCGATGGGTGGGGACCCCTGTCTGTCATCCCCACATGCTGATTATTTGTTACTCCCCCCTCCCCTCCTTTGTAACCAGTTCACTCTGGGGACTACTTTACTATTTGGAATTTTCTCTGATTGGTCCCCCAAACAGAGACACAGCAATAAAAACTGCACAGAGGGGTTAACCCTTCCCTTTGTGGTATTTACCCTTACATGTGGGCTGACAGCAGACAGAATGTTAGTGGACAGGAGGTGTCAGCCCTGCCCAGCTCCCTTTTACTAAACTACCTAACCACACCCACAGATGTTTATTATGGACATTCCACAGGACCAGGGGGGCGGAAGTGGTGTGCTGAGGTCAGTCAGATATGGATATGCCCCAGGCCTTGAGCTAGAAGAGGGCAGGGGGATAATACAGGGTATTAGGGTCAGATTGCTCTGAAGATTGGTTATGGGGTCCTGGCATTGTAGGATATGTATTGGAGAAAGTACAGATTAGGGGTCCCATATAGTCAGGGTTACAGTGGGGTCCCGGGCCCCGGGAATTGCTGGGGCACACACTGAGTATTTTTAGTTGTGGTGAGGAGATGGTCGCATTAGTTGGTATCTGGTTGCAGCTTTTGGTGGTTTCTATGGTAACAACTGACCTAGTTCAGGCAGCAGTGTTATAAGACTTCATATTACCGGAGGAGCAAACACCCAATCAGATCATTGTATATCTTCCTGTGTGTATCTGCCCCGTGTGTGACGAACATCTGCCCCGTGTGTGACGAACATCTGCCCCGTGTGTGACGAACATCTGCCCCGTGTGTGACGAACATCTGCCCCGTGTGTGATGAATATCTGCCCCGTGTGTGATGAATATCTGCCCCCTGATTGTACGAGCAGATTGTACGTGCAGATTGTACGAGCAGATTGTACGAGCAGATTGTACGTGTAGATTGTATAAGGGTGACACGGATATTCGGGATCACTCCTTATCTTTTTCTTCCAGGAGTGCAGATTGTCCGTCAGATCCACGGAGAGTCACAACGGGCTGAAGACGGAATGTTTACAGATTGGTGCGGAGGAGGGGACCATCCCCCCAGCAAAGATTTCTTTACCTTTGCACTCAGAAGGGGCTGAGCCCAGTAAGCCCTCAGTACCGGCACCGCTCAGTACCAGGGACCCCAAGGACCGGCTTCCAGTACTCGGCACAGCCGCCAGTGTCACAGAGAAGCTGGCCCAGCTCCTCGCCACTTGTCCCCCTTCCAAGTCTTCCAAAATCAGAGCCAAAAAGCCGCCATTGTCCCCCTTGGAAGGAGCAGCCGTTGCTTCCGGTGACTCCCCTAAATCTTCCAGGTCCTCCGAGGACAGATTAAGCAGCCCGGCCTCAGAGAGAGGTAATGGACGCCAGGCCAGGAAAGAGGGGGATAAATGCCAGCAGAGGACTTGTGTCCCCGTGGATCAGAATTCGGAGAAAGGTGTCCCCGATACGGAGATGCAGGAAAAGCTTTGCCCCGTCTATTGCACTTCATTGGACTATCGGAAGGGCGGAGCCTCTGATGCAGCCGTGTCCCCATTCAGTGCCGTGGGGGAGGGTAACTTACCTTCCCCAGCACCAGCCACGTCTCTGACATCCTCCTGCAGGAGTACAAATGTGAATTGTCCCCAATCATTGCACTTCAATCCCGACACAAAAACACTGCTGGAATGTATAGATGAGCCACGTGACACGGTTACATCGGACACTTTACCCACTAACCGGACTCCAAAAACCCCTCAAAACACTTCAGACTTCTTACAAAATGAAAAAGCCAGCAAAGAGGTGAAAAGTACCCCCAGTGAAAATGTCGGGGTTCACATACCCCCTACACCTGACAAAAAACCCACACAGAGGGTGGAGCCCGGGAGCCACCGCTCAGACCCCTCCGTGGTCAGCTTTGCCAGTTTACTTAGGAAAAAACAATGGCTGAAGGTCGGGAGCCTCTCAGAAAAGCCAACTTATAACATCCAACATGGCGGCACCAACACAAAACATTGTAAGAAAAGGAAAGGGAAAAAGCCACGGTGGACTAAAGTGGCCAACAAAAGCAGCCAGCCCACGAAGGTGTCACCGGAGGTGGTTAGGCCTATTGTCAGTGATAAATCTCTGCTGGGGAAATTGTCACTTTCTGACCACGTTTCCAGTGATGGAGCCACCAATGACACGCACAAACCTAAGCTGTACAGGGATTTTATATCCACCGAGGATTCTGACAAACCCAAGCGAGGAAAACCCAAAAGTAAGGAAATGCCCCTTCTGGAGGGGCCACCAAAAAGAGCCCTGAAAATCCCAGCTTTTAAAGTAGCTTCATCGCAATCCAAAGACGAGCCCGGGCCTCCCGTCCTCCAACCAGAGGTAGAGATCCCGTCCGTGGAAAGCAATCATGCCATGCCGGCCTTCCCCAGGAAGAGGGGGAGACCCAGGAGGGATTCCACGGTACCACTGAGAACCCCACCTGTCCTTTCTGTGGCACCTTTTTTAGTGACCGATAACCACAAGCAAAGTGAATGTGAGAAGCAGCAGAATGATGAGCAGTTGAGCAGCAGGCTACACGTGGATGATTGTGGCAGTAAGAAAAGTAACGGGCAGCTGGTGAAGAATTTTATTCGGAAGATTAATAAGATGAAAACGATGAAAAGAAAGAAACTGCTGAGTCAGATCCTCTCCGGGGCCACGGAACCCAGAGGGAAGGCTCAAGTCAAGCTGCAGGGTCCGGTGTCTACGCTCCCTGCCACGTTTACTTCTAAATTAGGTCAGCAAATAAACGTCAGTAAGAAAGGCACCATTTACGTGGGCAAGAGGAGAGGCCGCAAACCCAAAGCCACGGCCACCAAAACTCCAAGCAGCTCTCCGGGTCAGTCGGAGACACACACAGGCTTAGGTCAGATCGTGGCACCCATACCCGAGGTCTTTCCTTCTCCAGTTAGTTCTCTCTCCCCTCGTGGCGCCCACAGTCCGTTGAGCAGTGATGCCAGTTTTGTGGAGCCCAGCCCCGTGCCATACTTCCACCCGCACTCCAGACAAGGAACCTTCCTGCAGACACTCGCCATGAGGAAAGCTTCTAAGGACTGCAGACAGCTCTCACCCCCAACCCTCCTGCCAAACTCCCCCTGCCACGAAATCCCCTCTCTAAAAGAAGCCACGTCTTCTCCCATCAGCGAGTCTCACAGTGACGAGACCATCCCCAGCGACAGCGGCATCGGCACAGACAGCACGTCGGACTGGGCCGAGAAGTTCTGCGCACAGAAGAGGAGACGCCACTCATTTGACCACGTTTCCTTTCTAGCTCCTCAGACTTCACCGGCTCTGCTGAAAGACAAACACAAGCACAAATGTAAGCACAGGAGCCACGAATATCTCACGTACGACAAACTCAAAAGACGTAAACGTAAAAAGAAGCACCCGCAGCTGCGCGCCCACCAGGATCCCGACTTCCTGGCTGAGTTAGAGGAGCTGATACCACGAATCAGTGAAATCCACATTTCTCATAGGAGCCACCATTTCATAACTAGGGATCTGCTCCCCACCATATTCCGCTTGAACTTTAACAGCTTTTACAGCCACTCCACGTTTCCTTTAGATCCTTTGCACTACATCCGGAAGCCAGATTTAAAAAAGAAGAGGGGGCGGCCACCCAAGCTGCGGGAATCCGTGGCCGAGGTGCCATTCGTGCACGGTGTTGGGTTTCCTCTGTCCGGGACCGGCTTCTACCCTTCATACAGCATGCCTTACACCCCTTCCCCCATTACCGCCGCCCCCATTGGATTAAGTTATTATGGACGATACCCCCCTACCCTGTACCCTCCCCCACCTTCCCCATCCTTTACCACGCCCCTGCACCCCCCCTCATATATGCACACCGGGCATTTATTGCTGAACCCGGCCAAATATCACAAGAAGAAACACAAACTCCTGCGACAGGATGCCTTCCTAACCACCAGCCGTGGCCCCCTCCTTCCTGTGGGCACATACCCCAGTGTGCCACCAGACATGGCTTATGGTTGGATGGTGGAACACAAACACCGTCACCGTCACAAACACCGCGAGCACCGATCCGAGCAGCAGCAGCTCTCCGTGGATTCCTTGGCTGGATCTTCTCGGACGGTTGTGGAATCTATAAAACGTTACAGATTTGGTAAAGATAACGAGCGATACAAACACAAAGACAAACACCGCTGCCACTTATCCTGCAGCGGCCCTTCCACAGGACTGATAGGTAGAGAGGAGCAGTGGCTGCGCAGCGAGCTTCCCGGATCTGTGGCGCTAGGACTTCAGACACCATTGCAGATTGATTGCTCTGGTGGCTCTCCGGGTCTTTCACTCAGCGGATTCACTTCCAGCTCCGAGCCAGCCAGCAGCGATGAACACACCAATCTATTCACAAGTGCAATAGGTAACTGTCGTGGCAACGTGTCTGCTAACCCCGGAGGAAAAACCCCAGGTGATGGCCCTGCCTTCTTTACAGAGAGCCGGAGGAAGGAGGCAGCGCAGTCAGCATCAGGTAAGAAACAACTTTCATCATTGTGTATGGGGGATTGAACATTCCCCCAGATGAATGGATTGTGTTACATGTACATATTACATATATAGTCATGTCATTCACCGTTGTGTGTCTGGTGAATAGACTGGATTCACGGTCATGTGTCTGGTAAATAGGCTGCATTCACCGCCACGTGTCCGGTGAATAAGCTACATTCACTGTCATGTGTCTGGTGAATGTGCTGCATTCATGGTCATGTGTCTGGTGAATAGGCTGCATTCACCACCATGTGTCCGGTGAGTAGGCTGCATTCACTGTTATGTGTCTGGTGAATGTGCTGCATTCACGGTCATGTGTCTGGTGAATGTGTTGGTTGGCAGTGGTGGAGGTAGTGCTTGCAGTGGTGGACCCAGCAAAGGAGGAGGCGGCAGTGGCGGGTGCTGGTGGAGGCGGTGGCAGGGGTCGGGTGCTGGTGGAGACGGTGACACAGTTCGGGTGCTGGTGGAGGTGGTGGTAGTAGAAGCGGTGGTAGTGGAAGCGGTGGCAGGGGTCGGGTGCTGGTGGAGGCGGTGGTAGAGGTCGGGTGCTGGTGGAAGCGGTGGCATGGGTCGGGTGCTGGTGGAGGCGGTGGTAGAGGTCGGGTGCTGGTGGA
>NC_092869.1:216457-218974 GCF_032062135.1 Pyxicephalus adspersus
TGGTAGAGGTCGGGTGCTGGTGGAGGCGGTGGTAGTGGAAGCGGTGGCAGGGGTCGGGTGCTGGTGGAAGCGGTGGTAGAGGTGGAGTGGTGATGGAAGCAGTGCTGGCAGTGGCAGTGGTGGTGTAGGCAGCGGTGCGGGGGAGGGGGGGGGCTGAGTTACGCCTGCAGTGTCTGCACCGTCCTTGCAGATGCTGGGGGTGATGTAATTACATGATAAGCCTCCATAGAGGAAGCAGTGACATTGCAGTCAGGTTATATATAACATTATAAGGACTTTCTGCTAGGCTGCTTATATACAGCACAGTTCAGTCAGGCTCTTGTATTATCCGGCATGCACCCTATTGGCTACACTGGATGTAGTTGAGCCTCAATGGGCAGATCCGGCAATCTGTACCTAGAATCCTCTCCCACCCTCAGCCATTTTTACCATTAGGTGATATCATAAATAGTTTTTGTTATTGGGGATGCAGCTGGAGAAGTGAGACTCCCTGAATACCTCTGCCATTATTGCTATGTGAAATCAGAACTTGATGATTGCTACTGCCCCTGGTGGGAGGGAACAAGGTTCCTGGTGGATGGAGCCAGGACTGAGATCTGACACACTACTGGTCTGTTGCTGTCCCGTTCCAACCAATAAGATTTTCTCTCAGGGACCGGTCATGGCAACAGGTGGACGGCACTGTGTCATGGCTGCTCGTTGGGGGGGGGTGACACGTAGCTTGACATTTGTAGAAGTGATGAAGCAGCTTTCAGAGCTGTGATAAGTCTTCTGCATGATAAGGGGAGCAGATCATGAAGATTTCACCACAGACAGAACATGGGGGGCCTTTGGGCTGGAGGTTGGGAGTGCAGCGATATTGGAGTGTCATTGGAACAGTTGGTCTACTCTGATTGGACTGCACGGATTGGCCTGCACTGATTGCTCTGCATGGATTGGTCTGCACTGATTGCTCTCAGATTGATGCTGATCTGATTGGTCTATACAGATTTGTCTGTTCTGATTGGTCTGAGATTGATGCCGATTTAATTGTGTCCTTCATCTTGCAGCTTCCCAAGAGCGCAGCCTGAGGACTCCAGACGGTTCCAGTTATAGTCCCTCTAGAAGAAGGACGACATCTGAGAGCACTTCATGTTCAGGTAATGGAGGAGAGCTCCTCGGGGCCCATTGTAGGTGAGGCCTAGGACAGATCCGGGGCACCTGGATATTGTGACAGTTGTGATTGTATGGGGATCTCAGGTGTGTGGATGATCTGTGTCCCTTCCTATAGGTGATTCTCTGTTCTGTATTTCTGGGGGCAGAGACTTTGATTAGACTTTTATGCTGAGACTTTTATCTGCTTTCATTATCGGGCACACAAGACGTGAGATGACGAGGAATGATAAAGAGATGATAAGGAAATGATGAGATGATGATAAGGAAATGATGAGATGATGATAAAGATATTGTAAGTAACTGATAAGGAAACGAGATAAGGAAATGATGAAGAGATGAGGAGTAGATGATAAGGAAATGATGAGGGTCTAGATGCTAAGGAAGTAATGAGGAGACAAAATAAGCAAATGATGAACAGACGATAAGGAAATGATGAGGAGATGATAAAGAAATGATGAGGAGATGAGATGAGATGATTGAGAAAAAATAAGGTGACGATGAGACGATAAGGAAAAGATGAGGAGATGAGATGATAAGAAAATAATGAGGAGACAAAAAGGAAATGATGAGGAGACCATAAGGAAATGGTGAGGAGATGAGGAAATGGTGAGGAGATGATAAGACGATAAAGAAATGATGAAGAGATAAGGAGATGATAGGGAAATAATGTGGAGACGATAAGGAGTTGATGACAAAATGATGAGGAGACGAGATAGGGAAATGATAAGTAAGTCATGAGGAGATGATGAGGAAATGTGGAGGAGACTGTAAGGAAAATATGATGAAATTATAAAAAAAGTTTGAGGAGACGATAAGGAAATGATGTCATAATAAGTAGATAAGGAAATGATGAGTAGATAAGAACGTAATGAGCAGATGATGATGAGGCGATAATAGGAAATGATGAGGAGATAATAGGAAATGATGAGAAAAATGATAAGGAGATGATGATAAGATGATGTTGAGTTCATAAGGAAATAATGGGGAGATGATAAGTAATTGATGAGGAGACGATAAGGAAATGATGAGATGATGAGGATTTGATGAGAAATTGATGAGGAGATAATAGGAAATGATGATGAGATGATGACGAGTAGATAAGAAAATAATGAGAGGATGATGGGCATGATGAGGAAATGATGTGGAGCTGATAAGGATATTGTAAGTAATTGATTCGTAAACGAGATAAGGAAATGATGAAGAGATGAGGAGGAAATGATTAGGAGACGAGACAGGAAAATTATGAAGAGATGATAAGGAAATGATGAGAAGACGAGATAAGGAAATTTTGAGGAACGATAAGGAAATGATGAGGAGATGATATGGAAATAATGAGGAGACTATAAGTAAATGATAAAAAGA
>NC_092869.1:220236-221018 GCF_032062135.1 Pyxicephalus adspersus
TAAATGAGGAGGAGATAATAAGGAAATGATAAGGAGATTATGAAGAGACGATAAGGAAATGATGAGGAATTGATAAGGAAATGTCGAGGAGATGATAAATAAATGATGAGGAGACGATGAGGAAATGATAAGGAGATTATGAGGAGACGATAAGGAAATGATGAGGAGAGGAGGAGATGATCAAGTGATGACGATAATGAGGAGATAAGGATGATGAGGAGATAAGGATGATGAGGAGATCAGGATGAAGAGATGACAATGATGAGGAAATGAGGATGACAAGGAGCAGTGTTCTCCCCCGAGTATTCCCAGCGCCATATTCTGACCTGATAATAAATGCTGCGCCCAATCATTTTCTTTTAGGCGGGGTAACATTGTCTGTGTGGCGTTTGGAAATGCAGGCCAACTCTGATGCCGATGTCACCCCCCTCATACCTGCCCCCTTATTCCTCTCCAATCCATCTGGGTGCTGGGATGGTAGGAAAATACCCGCTACTAGGTACTCTGTGCCCCCTCCTGTGATTGGCCAGGCTAGTATTTCACATGTCCTCAGTCCTGGCTTCAGCAGCATATATATTCTAATTCACAGGAAGTGCAGAAATCCTTTTATCAATAAAAGGGGATGGCAGCATGATTGGTGGTCAGGTGACATAATGATGGTCACATGACACATAAAGATATCTGTTTTACAGCTGCATTGCATGATTGAAGCAGATTCACCTATCAGGGGTCTATCTATATAACATTCACGTATTGGGGGCTATATATATGTAACATTCACC
>NC_092869.1:221870-223606 GCF_032062135.1 Pyxicephalus adspersus
TAACATTCACCTATCGGGGGTCTGTCCATATAACATTCACCTATCGGGGGTCTATATATAACATTCACCCATCGGGGGTCTATCTAACATTCTCTGGTTTCCTTCCAGTTATGGGGGTGCCATTACGAGGGGTGCGGCCCCCCTCTTCCGCAGAGGAGTCGGTGGATTGCCAGTTGCAGCGTTCAGCCGATGACGTTCTCCCCTCCTCCAGCCGGGGTCAGGTCAGGTCAGACATGGGGCCCCCCAATGATGGTTCCTTTGCCCGTCTCCCCAGCCTGAGAAGAAGCGCGGTGGAAGCGTTACAGAAACAGGCGCGGAGGATGTACAGCTACGATACAATCCTGGCCTGCAAAAAGAACATGGACCATGTGAATAAAATTCTGAAGGCCAAGAAGCTGCAGCGACAATCCCGGACAGGAAATAATATTGTGAAGAGAAGGCCGGGGAGGCCCCGGAAATATCCCATAGAATCCATTCTACGGGAAAATAACACTCACACCTCGGACACGGTGAAAGATGTCATTGAAGCTGTAGTGCAGGGGGTGAATCTGACCAGTAAACACCACAGGGGGTGGAAGAGGAAGCATTTAGGAGAAGAAAAGCCAATGAGGAAACGTTTGAGGATGTCAGTAGGGGAGGAGCAGCAGGATGGTACAAGGTATGGACCAATCACCTTCCAGATATTTCTAGCCAATCTTCTCCTTCTTCCTTATTATTCCCTGTTATTCCCTGTTATTCCTTAATATTTCCTATTATTCCCTTTTATTCCCTGTTATTTCCTATTATCCCCTATTCTTCCCTGATATTTCCCCAATATTCCTTATTATTTTTTATTCCCTATTTTTCCCTAATATTCCCTGTTATTCCCTATTCTTCTCTATTATTTTCCTATTCTTTATTATTCCCTAATATTTCCTGTTATTCCATATTCTTACCTATTATTCATTATTATTTCACTAATTCTTCTCTATTATTCCTTATTATTTTTCTAATATTCCTTATTATTCTTTATTCCCTAATATTCCCTGTTATTCCTATTATTCCTTATTATTCTTTATTCCCTAATATTCCCTGTTATTTTCTTATTATTCCCTGATTATTCCCTGTTATTCCTATTATTCCTATTATTCTCATATTACTTCTCTATTATCCCTAATATTTTCTATTATTTCCCTATATTTCCATACTGTTCCCTCCTATTTCCTTAATATTTCCTGTTATTCTCTAATATTCTCTATTATTTCCCTTTCAGCCCCCCAGAGATCACCAGTGAATCTTCATCTCATGATATCAACTTGATACACCAAGAACGGGTGAATGTTTTATCTCATCACTTGGCACCTGTCATACAGCGTGAGAAGAAGGTTCCTCGTCCTCCCAAAAAGAAATATCAGAAGGCCGGACTTTTCTCTGATGTGTATAAAACCACAGAGTGAGTGAATGTCAGATGTATTATTCACCAAGACTAGGTGTACACTATGGAAGCTAGGGTGAATGTGGGTCCTCACCTAAACTGGGCACTGGACTGACATTGTCATCACCCAGAACCGGGGAGGTTTCCTTGGAAATGTTCCCAGAATCCTGGGGCAATCCTGGCTTGGATGGGGGGAATTGTAAGTTTTGTGCTGAGCCAGAACCAGGGGGCTATCTGGGACTGGGGGGGAACCCATCTGGGGGGGGACTGGGGGGGGGGCTTTATAGTGACCCATATAGGGAGGTGTACACTGTTCTCTCCC
>NC_092869.1:223971-226242 GCF_032062135.1 Pyxicephalus adspersus
GTTTCTAGTGGACTGAATGTAATGGGACCTTAGCAGAACCTGAAGCCTCATAGAGATCCCAACCTTTTCACCATAAGTTTTCCCTGTTTATTGGGTGAATGTTGTCATGTGAATGTGTCCTCACGCTGTATTCCTTCTCATAGCCCGAAGAGTCGTCTGATGCAGCTGAAGAAGGAAAAGTTGGAATTCATCCCCAGAGAGCACGAATACGGCCTGCTGCCGGCACCCATCCATATTGGTATGACCCGGTCTGGTCCAGGTGTTGTACCCCGGGGTGCCTCCACTATAGATGAACCCCCCCATGTGGGAGGAGCAGTATGGAGGATATCGGTGCAGAGATGATGATTGTATAGTGTGGGGTGCTCAGATTCCCGGGGGAGGGGACGCTGCACTACACACAATATACACAGAGCGCGCACTGCTCCGCCTGGTGTAACATTTCAGTTTTCTGTTCTGGGCCGGATAAGTTTCCTGACATCTGGGAGAAAGTTCTCCGCACCTCGGGCTGCCGGCCATGGCTGCTGAAAGAAGCGTTTGTTCCCTCCAATCAGCTCATCCAGCCGCTTCCTGGAACCTTCTAGCAGCACACATACATAGGAAAACCCCCGCTCCACATATACGTAACTGCCCCTCCCACTATAGGGGGATCCCCCCCAGTGCTTAATATCTGTACCCCCATCCTTCAATATACCCCAGGGATACCTGTACCCCCATACTGCCCCCTCCTGTATAATTTGTGCATTGCTCCTTCCTCAGATGTGTATGTGGATGTGAAGCCGCTGTCTGGCTATGAAGCCACCACCTGTAACTGTCGGAGGTCGGATCACCTGGATGAGCCGGGCTGTACAGAGGATTGCCTGAATCGGTGAGCATGCCGTACAGTCACACATAGGGGGGAGGGGATTTGTAGCTCCTGACGGCTTGCTGTCTTTGCAGGATGATATTTGCAGAATGTTCCCCCAACACGTGTCCATGTGGGGAGAGCTGCAGCAACCAGCGAATCCAGAGACACGAGTGGGTGCAATGCCTGGAGAGATTCCGAGCCGAGGGGAAGGGATGGGGAATACGCACCAAGGAGCCACTCAAAGCCTCACAATTCATCATCGAATATCTGGGGGAAGTGGTGAGCGAGCAGGAGTTCAGGTGAATGTTTCACGTGTGCTGCAGCCACCGATTCCCATGGGTTATTCTGACTGTATGGTGAATCCTCGGGTTGTGTGTCTGTAGGGTGAATCTTGGGGTTGTGGGTCTGCTGTAGGGTGAATTTTCAGGTTGGGTGTCTGTTGTAGGGTCAATCTTCGGGTTGTGTGTCTGTTGTAGGGTGAATCTTTGTGTTGTTTGTGTCTGTTTGGTGAATCTTCGTGTTGTGGGTCTGTAGGGTGAATCTTGGGGTTGGGTGTCTGCTGTAGGGTGAATCTTTGTGTTGTGTCTGTTGTAGGTTAAATCTTGGAGTGGGGTGTTTGTAGGGTGAAACTTCATGTTGTGTGTTGTAGGGTGAATCTGCGGGTTATGTCTGTAAGGTGAATCTTTGGGTTGGGTGTCTTTTGTAGGGTGAATCATGGGGTGGTGTGTGCTGTTGTCGGGTGAATCTTCATGTTTTGTGTATGTAAGGTGAATCTTTGTATTCTGTGTCTTGTTGTAGGTTGTAGATTTCCAGTGTCTGTGTCTGTTATAGGGTGATTCTTGGGGTGGTATGTCTGTGGGGTGAATCTTTATGTTGTAGGGTGAATCTTGGGGTTGCATGTCTGAAAAGTGAATCTTCATTTAGTAGGTGAATCTTTGTGTTGTAGGGAGAATATTCATGTTGGAGGGTGAATCTTTGTGTTGTATGCTGAATCTTGGGGTTTGGTGTCTGTCTGTTGAGTGAATCTTGTTGTGTCTCTATGGTGAATCTTCGTGTTGGAAAGGAAAATATTCAGGTTGTATGTCAGTAAGGTCAATCTTTGTGTTTCAATCATAAGGTTGTGAGACTGTAGGGTGAATCTTTGTGTTGTATGGTGAATCTTGGAGTTGCGTGTCTGTAAGGGGGATCTTCGTGTTGTGTGTGTGTAGGGTGAATCGTCACGCTGTGTGTAGGGTGAATCATCTTGTAGGGTGAATCGTCACGCTTTGTGTAGGGTGAATCGTCACGCTTTGTGTAGGGTGAAAGTAACGCTGTGTGTAGGGTGAATCGTCACGTTGGGTGAATCGTCACGCTGTGTGTAGGGTGAATCGTCACGCTGTGTGTTGGGTGAATCCCTGGTCGGGTGAATCCCTGGTCACGCTGTGTGT
>NC_092869.1:227397-228902 GCF_032062135.1 Pyxicephalus adspersus
GTCGGGTGAATCCCTGGTCACGCTGTGTGTCGGGTGAATCCTTGGTCGGGTGAATCCCTGGTCACGCTGTGTGCCCCCCCCCCTTCCGCCTGTACAGGAATCGGATGATTGAACAATACCACAACCACAATGACCACTATTGCCTCAGCCTGGACTCGGGGATGGTGATTGACAGCTATCGTATGGGCAATGAGGCGAGATTCATCAACCACAGCTGTGACCCCAACTGTGAGATGCAGAAATGGTGAGTCCCTGTGTATACATGGCAGGCCTATAGCGCCCCCTACAGCCAGCAATCTTCTGATATCATTGTCTTCTTGTGCTCAGGTCTGTGAATGGGGTTTATCGTATCGGGCTGTACGCATTGAAGGACATGCCAGCTGGGACCGAGCTCACCTACGACTACAACTTCCATGCATTTAACACAGAAAAGCAGGTGAGTGCTGACCTCAGTCATTGTGTACTCCGTGCTATGGTGGCCATGTACAGTCCCTTGATAAACATATGGAGCGTCACACGCACGGATACAAGACTTCTCTAGAGCTGCCCCCACTCTCTGGAATCGTCTCCTCATCCTATTCAGCTTGCTCCTACTTTCTGCTCATTTATAACCCAACGCTTCCCCCTCACCTACCCGTCTGTCTCCTAAACCCTCCCCCACCATTCCATATCCCCTCCTATTGTGTGACACCTCCCCCACCTCCTAGATTGTAAGCTCTTCAGGTCAGGGTCCTCTCCTCCTCCTGTGTCACTGTCTGTATTTGTCATTTGTACGCCCTATTTATTGTACAACGCTGCGTATGTTGGTGCTATATAAATCCTGTTCAATAATAATAACTATAAAATTACTTTCTGATTATGCCAAATTAAAGTAAACTTTTTTTCTTTCCCTCTCCTGACAGCAACTGTGTAAGTGCGGCTTTGAGCGCTGTCGAGGAATCATCGGTGGGAAGAGCCAGAGAATGAACGGACTAACAAACAAAGGCGGCCATCAGGTTTCCTCTCACCGGAGACTCGGACGTTCCAAAGAAAAGAGGAAGTCCAAGCACCGGCTGAAGAGGAGGGTAAGTTATCTACCCTAACTGGGGCTGATAGGGTAATAGTATGATAGTGATACCTGAGAATAATTCCACTTTTATGTCTGTAGAGGGGGCACCACAGTGAGGATCGCAGTGATAGTGTCGGGGCATCGAACAGACTGAACTCCCAGCTTCACATGAAACCCATGTCCAACAGAGAGAGGTATAAACTTTCAGCCGTCATGTACACGCTCCACGTTCACTTTTTATTCACTTTCATCCATCCTTCTTACTGCTTTTACCCTTTATGTCCTTCTGTATCTGCCTGTACCCTTTGTGTCCTCCTGTATCTGCCTGTACCCTTTGTGTCCTCCTGTCTCTGGCTCTACTCTTTTTTTCCACCTGTCTCTCGCTGTACCCTGCTGTCTGCCTGTATCCTGTGTGTCCGCCTGTCTCTGGCTCCACTTTTTGTGTCTGCCTGTCTCT
>NC_092869.1:233324-235503 GCF_032062135.1 Pyxicephalus adspersus
TGGGGGTCACTCTTGTACAGGGTGGGGTCTGTAGGGGTCACTCTTTTACAGGGTGTGGTCTATGGAGGTCACTCTTGTACAGGAAGGGTGTTGGGGGGTCACTCCTGTACAGGGTGGGGTCTATGGAGGTCTTGTGGTCTTGTACAGGGTGGGTGTTGGAGGTCACACTTGTACAGGGTGGGGTCTATGGAGGTCACTCTTGTACAGGAAGGGTGTTGGGGGGTCACTCTTGTACAGGGTGGGGTCTATGGAGGTCTTGTGGTCCTGTACAGGGTGGGTGTTGGGGATCACTCTTGTACAGGGTGGGTGTTGGGGGTATATGCAGGGTATTTGTACACAGGAGATGTGGGGGGAGGGCCGTATAACGGTGTTGAGCTCCTCCTGTGACTCCTTTTGTCCCATGCAGGAACCCGTATTACTATGAGAAGGTGGGGGATCCGCTGGATTTGCTGACCATTGACAAGCAGATTCTTAGTGGTCATTATAAGACGGTTGAAGCTTTTGACACGGACATGCTGAAGGTTTTCCGCAATGCTGAGGTAGGTGCCACCGCTTGCTCTCTCATCTCTGCGCAATCACTGAGCCCAAAAACATCATTCTGCTTTTCTTTCAGAAATATCACGGAAGAAAGTCCGCCATCGGACGCGATGTGTGCCGGCTACGGAAAGCTTATTACAGCGCGCGGCACGAATCCTCCGCACAGATCGATGAAATCATGGGAGAGACGGCAAGCGAGGCCGACAGCACCGAAACCTCATCATGTGACAAAGATGGAGGACACGAGAAGGAAGACGATATCATCCGCTGTATCTGTGGCCTCTATAAGGATGAGGGGCTGATGATCCAGTGTGAGAAGTGTATGGTGGGTGAATGTATCCAAAATTCCGGAATTCCCAGCCTGCAGATCTCATCACCAGAATTCCCAGGCTTGTCACCCCACCATGCAGATCCATCACCAGAATTCCCAGCCTTGTCACCCCACCATGCAGATCCATCACCAGAATTCCCAGCCTTGTCACCTCACCATGCAGATCCATCACCAGAATTCCCAGCCTTGTCACCTCACCATGCAGATCTATCACCAGAATTCCCAGCCTTGTCACCTCACCATGCAGATCCATCACCAGAATTCCCAGCCTTGTCACCTCACGTTGTTCTGTTTTTCGGGAGGTTGGTGACATGTTTTGTGTCCCCGCAGGCCTGGCAGCACTGTGACTGTATGGGAGTGACATCAGATGTGGAACATTATCTTTGTGAGCAGTGTGACCCCCGGCCTGTCGATCGGGTAAGGAGCTGCAAAATGTACTGTTGGTGAAATGTTCTATTCGTGTTCTTTATATGACATTTATATTCCATTGCAGGAAGTTCCCATGATTCCGTGTCCTCATTATGCTCAGCCGGGTTTTATCTATTTTATCTGCCTCTTGCGTGATGATTTGCTCCTCCGACAAGGTACGGCATCTCCGGAGAGTCTCCTGTACAGGGTATTGCAGTTATTGAGATTCATCCTCTGACTAGCAGAGTGAATCATCTTTTCTTACTCCACAGTCATTGTAGCCAAGTTCATACATAATGGGACTGACCCGGATTGTTCCCAACATTTCAGGCAGATGTCCGACCAATCAGTATAACTTATTCTTCCGTCCTTCTTCACATGTTCATCTGCTTGTCCTGCAGGTGACTGCGTGTATCTGATGAGAGACAGCCGCCGCACAACAGAGGGACAGCCAGTGCGTCAGTCTTATCGGCTCTTGTCTCATATTAACCGCGACAAACTTGACATCTTCCGCATAGAAAAGCTGTGGAAAAACGAGAAGTAAGTCTGCGATCTGTATGTGTGATCCCCTTGTGTGGGGTCTGGCCATGGTCTGCGACCCGTGTGTGGCATCTGGGACCCGTGTGGTCTGGCCAGGGTTTGGGACCCGTGTGTGGGGTCTGGTCGGGGTCTGGGACCCGTGTGTGGGGTCTAGTTGGGGTCTGGGACCCGTGTGTGTGGTCTGGTCAGGGTCTGGGATCCGTGTGTGGGGGCTGGTCAGGGTCTGGGACCCGTATGTGGGATCTGGTCGGGGTCTGGGACCCGTGTGTGGGATCTGGTCGGGGTCTGGGACCTGTGTGTGGGGTCTGGCCAGGGTTTGGGACTCGTGTGTGGGGGCTGGTCGGGGTCTGGGACCCGTGTGTG
>NC_092869.1:235607-239137 GCF_032062135.1 Pyxicephalus adspersus
TGGGACCCGTGTGTGGGATCAGGTCGGGGTCTGGGACCCGTGTGTGGGACCTGTGTGTGGGGTCTGGGACCCGTATGTGGGGTCTGGCCGCGGTCTGCAATCCTTGTGGGTGGGATCCAGCTTGTGGTCTGCGATTTTCGTGGGTGGGATGCAGCTGGGGGTCTGTGATCCTTCTGGGTTGGTGACCTGATGTCATTTTTGTCCCATTGTATATATTTTCTGGATCTTTCCATCTACAGGGGTGAGCGATTTGCCTTTGGTCACCATTACTTTCGGCCCCATGAGACGCACCACGCCCCATCACGCAAGTTTTACCACAATGAGCTTTTCCGCATGCCGCTGTACGAGATCATCCCATTGGAGGCCGTCGTAGGGACTTGTTGTGTCCTGGACTTATATACATACTGCAAAGGTAAGAGCACCTGTAGTGGCCAGATTAATAGGGTGTGTAGTCTCTATTACCCCCTCCAGGCCTGGGTATATGGGGCACATTGCATGGTCTCCTGTACCCCCTCCAGGCCTGGGTATATGGGGCACAATGTGTGGTCTCTATTACCCCCTCCAGGTCTGGGTATATGGGGCACATTGCGTGGTCTCTTGTACCCCCTCCATGTCTGGGTATATGGGGCACATTGCGTGGTCTCTATTACCCCCTCCAGGCCTGGGTATATGGGGCACATTGCGAGGTCTCTATTACCCCCTCCAGGCCTGGGTATATGGGGCACAATGTGTGGTCTCTATTACCCCCTTGTATTACCCTTGCAGGCCGCCCTAAGGGGGTGAAAGAGCAGGACGTTTATATCTGTGATTATCGGCTGGATAAATCTGCTCATCTTTTCTACAAAATCCACCGGAACCGATACCCGGTCTGCACCAAGAGCTGGGCCTTCGACCATTTCTCCAAGAAACTGACCCCGAAACGAGACTTCTCTGTAAGTGACGACCATACGAGGGGGAACACAAGGGGACATATGAGGAGGGGACATACGAAGGGGCCCGAATGAGGGGAGGACACGTGAGGGGGACATACGAGGAGGACACATGAAGGAAACATACAAGAGGAGGCATACGAGGGGGACACACGAGGGGGTGCATAGGGGGACACACAAGGGGAGACGTATAAGGGGGCCATGCCTAGGTGTGACCCCACATAGGCCCCTCACCTCCCACAGAAATGTTGGACCCTCATACCCTCCTCCATTCTGTTTTTCAGCCTCATTATGTGCCGGACAATTACAAGCGGAATGGTGGAAGGTGAGCTCGCTCTCTCCTCTGACCCCCATTTATACCCCGTAATCCCACCAATGTACCCCCTCATCCCCTAATGTACCCCCTTTCCTATCAATAGGTCATCATGGAAGTCTGAGCGCCCCAAACCCCCCGACCTTCCGCAGGAGGACCCAATGCCACTCCTGGAAGATTTGTTGGTGAACCACGAAGCTGCACTACAGGAAGAGGTGGAGCCAAGCTCTACACAACCGGAGGGGGAGGAGAGCACCATGGTGGAGGGTACCACCCCCCCGCCCCGTCTCTGTGCCACCGAGACACAACAAACCAAAAGAGACAAATTGAACCAGATTCTCCTCGGCCTGCTGGACAAGTTACCCAGCAAGAACGGTGAGGCCAGCAACCAATCAGAGGCCACCTGTCACCTACCCCACTGGGTGCACATATAGCCCTCCATCACTCCCCGTACAATGTATTCCACCCAGTGACAGCCCAATTATTCTACATCTGATCATCAAGTTATCTCCCACACACACATAGTACGTCAGTGGTGCTGCATAGGTTGGTGTCAATGCTGCAGAAAACAATAACAGTCTGAGGTCAGGTGGGAGGGTCCCTAATAACATGACACTGACCAATCCAAGTACGGCCAGGTTTACATTGCTCCTATTGGCTGTTGTAGTGGGCGGGATTGTGACCACTTGTGATTTCTCTCTGCAGCTATCGATGTGACGTATCTGCTGGAAGAAGGTCCCTGCAGGAAGCTGAGGAGACGGACGCTCAATCTGCCTGAATGCATCTTTAGAAAGTGACCGCAGAATGTAGAGGGGACGGCAGGATATCACATGACCCTTCTCGTGTCACCTCCCATCACTAGGGGGAAGCAGAAAGCTTTTCGGAGCCCATTGTGCACCATGGCGTGTGGAGCCCTGCAGGCCCTTTCATGGCAGCTTCTTCCCATTGCTGGACATCTCAGCTGTCCTTCCACGTTCTGTGTCCCTTTCTCTCCAGTCTCTGATGCACTTTGCCCAGAAGCAGCACTTTCCGAACGTGGCTCCTCTGTGACAGTGATGCCACCAGGTGGCTATTCTAGAGTATAGCAAGGAGGGGGATCCTTCCAGCTTGGACAGAGGAATGACACACTGGTGCCACCAAGTGGCCATCCCGAAGAACTACAGAAAGGGGATAGCTGGATTGGATGGAGGAATGTCGTACCAATGCCATCTGGTGGCCATCCTGGAGAACAGCGAAAAGGGGGATCCCTCCGGAATGGATGGAGGATTATCGGTGAAACGTTAGGGGGAAGCTGGACTCGATCTTCATGCATCTCTAGAGGACAGCCATGTTCCCGTCAGGGTAGAATAATAATAGGAAGGTGGCCACCATGCCAGAAATATCAAACCTATTACGCGGGACAGGGCTTCTATGGCAGCTCCACACGTGGCCAACCATCCCATGGGATTAACCTATATTTATTACCCCAGTGATGGACAACCACAAAGAGGCACTTTACCCAACAATTACATAGTGGGAGCGCCCCCTCCTGGACAAAGTCCACACATCCCGCTGTCCCAGCTGTAGATGGACCTGCAGGGCCCCATAACCTCCCAAGGCCCGGGAACAAGGACCTCCTGGCCTTGGGGGTTACAAAAGACAAAGCCTAAGGATTTATTTAGTTTTAATGTCCTTATAAAAAAAGAGATTGTGAATGTGCCAAGTGCGGGGAGTGAATCTATATATTCTCTATATACCCGAGTATAATGGTGTGGGTGTAAAGCAATATTATACACAGCCACGTCTGCTGTATACAGCTCCGTGTCATCCCGCCACCAAATAATATTTTATTAAACAAGCTAGAGAAGCGATGAATATTTTCTTACTGCTAAGCCGCTGTGGGGAAGGTGAATCTTTCACCCACTTCCACCTCACGGCAAATAAAAGGGAAACGTAAGAGGAGGCTGACAATCGATATCTCATCATCTGTGTGTGGCTGTGTTTTCTGTAGAAATGTCTTTTCCTTCTTTTCTAATCCGCAGACCACGGTTTGTCTGGAAGCACTACAGAGTGGCCCCGGGCCCCAGCGGCTTCTGTAATTTGCTGCTAATTTCATTTTTACAAAGAGAGGAGACGTAACCTTAGTGGATTGTTTTGATGTTAATCTGTAAATCTCTGTATTCCCGATTCTAGCAATGGATGTATTCTGCAGTCTCAGCTTCTGAGAATCTCGTATTAAACACGAAAAGTCCCGGGTCTCCTACTCGCCACCTCTCGCTTCTTGTCTGCTCCTTTCATGCCATCACAAC
>NC_092869.1:240074-250852 GCF_032062135.1 Pyxicephalus adspersus
AGAAAGTGCAGAATACTGTGGGGGAGGGGGCAGTTGGGGTATTTTCATGAGCCCCTGGAAGAAGCACTGATTAAAGGATGAGTGAGGTGTACCCCACGGGTACCAGGCCGGTATCACTTCCCCGTCTGCAGCGGATCCAATCCTCATCCACCGTCCCCAGCAGCTGCAGGACGTCGCCTTTCCTAAAACTTAGCTGAGCCTCACCGGAGGCGGAGTGATCACACAGAGCGCGGAGAGACCTGGGGGCAGAAGATCCAGTCACATGACCGTCCGTATCCAATGCCAATCCACCACACTCCTGACCCCTGCACTCACCTCTCTGCCTTGTGGTCACTTCGCTTCCTCTCCTCTGCAGGGGCCACAGCTTCCTGTTCAGAGGTGGACAGAAGACGGAGGAGGTTCAGAACATTCACATTGGGAGGCAGCCAGCTGGAGGGGCGTCTGAGAAGATAAAAGGGGCAACAAGATGTTCACCATATACATGACACAATTTCCTGGTTCACTCATTACTAGAGGGACTGCGGCAGAGATCCCTCCCTCTTATGTGCTGGGGTGCCAGTACCAAGTATATTCACTGATTGTGGGGGGCCTTCTATCCTATATAGCCATCACCATGTTCCTAGGACCCCTTCCTGGGGTATCTGTAGTGTCCCCTCATATGTCTCATTGCTATAGGGACTGCGGCAGAGATCCCTCCCTTCTCTTTGTATATCTCCATCCAGCTCATTGTTGTGAGTATTCTCTGGAATACGGCTATGGTAACTTTGGGAGCAGAGTGATCCAGAAAACATGTCCTGTTGGGAAGTTTAGGGACTTACCTGGATTTTACATTTCTGGCCTCTGAATCACAGCTATGAGCAGCACCAAACAGCTGACCAAACCACCCCCCCTTCTCAGGGGTCTGCGCCGTGCACCCCCCATGCCCGCTCAACGTCTGCCGGCACGGGGGGGAACTTCCTGGTGTTAGACCCTCATCCCCTGAAATAATGGCTTCTGCTGGATCTCCAGAGCCCCGGCTGGGTTGTCCCTGTTCAGTCCCAAGATTTGTCTTCTGAGGGCCTCTCTGATGCGGTTCCTTAGGATGGATCTGCAATGTGTCGGGAGACCCCTTTATATTCCTGAAAGAGGAATCTTTATTGGCAGGAATATACAGACGAGACGCCTGGCTTAGCTGTCCCCACCAGGTAGTGCTGGAGTCTTTGGGTTTGGGGGTTGAAGGTTTCTGGGCTTCTCTTCTGTCACCAGTAGAGGGCGCCTGTTGCTGGGTAACATTTGCACAGTAGAAGGACTCGTCCTGCGGGGCCCCAATACTGGAATAGCTGCTAGATGGGCACCGGGTTTGGCTTTCTTTTGGTTTTTCTCTGTCCGGATTTCTGCTGAAGTTTTGTGCAATCCAACCCCCCAAATCCAGGATCTGCTGGAAAGGTGGAGCCCCCCAGTGGTCAGCCAGGGGCGTAGCCGAGGGGCTTTGGGGGGTGGGGGGGTCCTGTATTGGGAGGTGGTGATGCTCAAACAGAAGATCTGTGTGGAAGGTGAGAGCAGAGAGCGGCTGTACAATCAGCAACAATTCCTCTGCCAGTCCAGGATGAGAAGTCGCAGCCAGAGGGAGAAATCCCGTGGGGTAAAAAAAGACGGACAACTGATCTGCTGGGGCAAAAATAGGGGTAAGTAAAGAGTCCCGGGAGTAATAAGAAGACAGAACATTCCCAGACACTTACCATAAATGTGATGGAGGTGACAGACCCAGACGTCCAATTGTTTGGTACTGAAAGAGAGAAGAGATTAGAACCCCGAGGATGGAGCATGCTGACTGATATGGACCCCAATAGCCCCCGATAATCCCCAATAGCCCCCGTGGTGACCGATAGACCTCCATAGTCCCCAATAGTCCCAGCTAGACCCCAATAGTCTCCCATAGTCCCCAATAGTGCCTGATAGACCCCCATAATCCCTAATAGACCCCGATAATCCCCAATAGTCCCAGCTAGACCCCAATAGTCTCCCATAGTCCCCAATAATCCCTAATAGACCCCAATAGACCCCAGCAGACCTCTACACGGTCCACACTTACTTCAGGAGGCCGAAAATAAAAGCATTAAATCTCCTTTGGGGGTCTCGAAGCTGCTGGAACCGGCTAACATTATGGAAGAGGATGTGGAGGGACTCCGGGCCTGCGAAGAAAGAACATTCAAATATCCTCTGCGGAGGTCCAGGAAAACCAGAACCCCATGACAGCCATCCACGCACCTGATTTTATGGAGGCCTCCACCAAATTCCAGGGACTCAGCCTCCTCCTACCGATGATAAGATCCTTCTGGAACGGCCTCAGTCCATCACAAAACAGGGAGAACAGGGAGGGGCACAGAGAGTTCAGGATCAAGTAACCCAGCCTAGGACTCAGCCGACTGTCACCCAACTGTGCCTGTAGGGGGAACCGAATCACTCAGATATACAACCTCCTCACCTATCACCTCTTCTCCTCCCAACACCTCCTCACCTATCACCTCACCTCCTCTCCTCCCAACACCTCCTCACCTATAACCTCTTCTCCCCCCCTCATATCATTCCATGGTGTCCCCCCGTTACCTCCTCTCCCCTTTTCTCATCCTCCCCTCATTCTGGTCCTTCCATGCAGCGTTGTCCCCTCGCTCACCTTCTGCACTTGGTTTCTGCTGCCATTGAAATGGGAGATAATTCTGTCCACTGCAGCCCCGATTCTGATAAGGAGATCTGGGGGGAGGGGAGACATGGAGTCAGGACCAATAGGAATACATACTTGGATTACCCTATGGAAGAGTCTAATACATGTATGGGGTCACCTCAGATAGTCCTTGGGGTCCCTCCAACCTACCTGGGTACCCCAGCACCTGTCATGGGGAGCTGTCCTCGGGATCTTGTATATTGTTAGGAGACTTTCATTGCTTGCATCTAGCCAGGAAAAGCCAAGCCCAGCCCCTCCCCCATACACTACTGCCCTAATTACTGTCCATGCTGGCCCAGCTCCTCTTCCCAATAACCTTTACCGGGATTACTATGTCACACCTGAGAGGAGTCAGCAGGTGAGGAGCACATGTAATCCCATTGGAGGACTGCTGGTAATGACAGGGCCTCTTTAGGTCTCTATGGGCTACCCCTGAAGGTGATTGGACCAGTCATGGTTGCCCTAAACGTTATGTGACACGTCTGCTACCATCAGTCCTGCAATTCTATTTACTTTTCTTATCACGCTGTAGGGTGTCTTCAGCCCCATCCGCCATCAGCAGTTCACCATCGCCACCTGCAGGAAGGAGAACACAGGGCGGAGCATCATTAGTCCAATCCTCAGATCCCAAAATATTTAAAGCCCCACCCCCAACCTATCCGCCACAATGACTCTTCCTCTGTATTGGGTGCACAAGGAGGGTAACACCTCTACATAGGCGGGGCCTGCTGGACCTATATACAGGCATGGAGGAGGCGGGGCCTGCTGGACCTATATACAGGCATGGAGGAGGCGGGGCCTGCTGGACCTATATACAGGCATGGAGGAGGCGGGGCCTGCTGGACCTATATACAGGCATGGAGGAGGCGGGGCCTGCTGGACCTATATACAGGCATGGAGGAGGCGGGGCCTGCTGGACCTATATACAGGCATGGAGGAGGCGGGGCATGCCTATATATGGATATAGCATGTGACCTCCAGTATAGGGTACAGTACGTACAGGAGATGATGGGGCTGTATAGAGGAGGCGGAGCAATCAGATTACAAATACCCAGCCAATGTTTATATATCCCGCCCCCGAGGAAGCAATAAATCAGGAGACTGCTGGGGGAGGGGCATTTCATGGAGGCATGCGGGGGTGTCATATGGAGGAGGGGTGTTATATGGAGGCATGGGGGGGCTAAAATATGAGGTGTATAATACAGAGGAGGGTTGTTATATAGAGGTATATTATGGGAAAAATATGAGGGAGAAGGTGCTATATGGAGGCATTGGGGGGCTATATAGCGGTATTGGGGTATAATGTGCAGGAGGAATGTTATATAGAAGTACGGGAGTGTTAAATGGAAAGGTGGGGTAATACATATGTATGAGGTAAAATGTGGGGAGTAATATGGGGAGAATTAAACAGAGATATTAGGGGGGTATTATATAGGTATATGGGGGTATATTATGGGGGAGGAGTATTATACAGAGGTATGGGGGGGGTATATTATGGGGGAGGAGTATTATACAGAGGTATGGGGGGGGGGGGGTTATACACAGGTACAGGGTATACGAGGGGGTGCTGAGAAGTTCTTCCAGATGAAATAGAATAATGAGTGTGGGGGATATGACGCCTAATATCTTAGTATATAACTGTACAAATATCCGGTCTTTGTGATTCTTTTAGTGAGAAGCTGTGATGGCAGAGACACAAGCAAGTTTCACGTTGATGGAGTTACGGGCCGTCATGAAGTTTTTGTTTCTCCAGGAAAGTCAGCAAAGGACATTCACCCTGAGATGTCACAAACACTGGGGGAGAAGTGTCCTTCTTACAGCACTGTCAGAACCTGGATATCTCGTTTCATGACCGGGCATTTCACCGATGAGCCCCGCAGTGCGCGCCCCCCAACCCCAACTGACCCGGTAACCTGCGATGTCCATGAGCTGATTATTGAGGACCGGTGAATACCCGCAGCAAAGATCGCCCAGATACTTGACATCTCACGGGAGCGTGTTGGGTTTGTTATCACCACTATCCTAGACATGGCAAGCTTTCAGCGAAGTGGGTGCCGAAATGTTTGAACAGTGATCAGAAGAAGGAACAGGTTGAAGCATCCTAAGCCGTTTGGTCCATTTTGAAGCTGCACAGGACTTTTTGGCTAGGTTAGTGACTGAGGATGAAACCTGGCTCCACATCTATGATCCTGACACCAAGGAACAGTCAAAGGAATGGGGCCACAGTGGGTCCCAGGGGCCGAAGACGTTCCAAACCCAGAAATCGGCCGAATAAGTCATGGAGTCTGTTTTCTGGGGCAAAGACGGCATTCTGTTGGTGGACTACCTACCTCAGGGCTCTAGTATCACCGGACAGTATTATGCTAACCTCCTGGACCAGCTGAAGGAGGCAATTAGGACGAAACGCTGTGGCAAGTTGACCAAAGGGATCCTTTATTTGCAGGACAATACACCTGCGCACACGTCCAATGCTGTGGCTGCCATATTGAACATTATGGGTTTCCAATAGGTCCACCATCCCCCCCCCACTCACCTGACCTGCCCCCTTCAGACTATTATCTGTTCCAAAATCTGAAGAAACACCTGAAGGGGCCACATTTTGAGGACATTTCTGACGTCATAGATGCTGCTGAGAGCTGATTTGTGGCCCAACCAAAGGAAGTCTGCAACTACTCTGCACCAAGAGCATCGGTCTCAGGGGGAATAAATGTGTTATATCATACCTCAAAGCCAGGCAGTATTATGGGGGAGGGGTATACAGAGGGATTGGGGGGTATAATGTGAGGCAGTATTATGTATGGGGGAGGGGTATAATATGGGGGAGGGGTATACAGAAGTATGAGGGGGTATAATGTAGAAACAGAAACACGAGGGGGCAGGGTAGGAGGGTCACGTGATTTGGGCGGGTCTCGGGGGGGTCTCCCTCACTCACCCCTCTCTGATGGTCTCGCTCGGTCCGTCCCAGCTACTGATTGGCTGACGGGTCACGTGGTTCGTCATTTTTGCGTCATTTCCTTTTACATCTCCAAATTAGGTAGTGGGCGGGATTTATATCTATGCCGTCTATCTCCGCCCACTTATTAGTCTCGCTGAATTAAGGCCCCGCCCTGCCTGATGCCTGGAACCCAAACCGCACATGTGATCCTATAATACTCCGCCCCCATCTCAGGCACCGCCCCCTCTGGGAGCTGGGCGGGGTTTATCAAAGGTACATTAATGTTTTATGTAATAAAATTTTCAGCCAGCAGGGGGCTCTCTTATGGGGTTGTGAAGCTCAGATTACACACACAGCTGAATGGGTCAGATCAGGGATGACACACTGGGCCCCGTAACACCCATAATGGCTGTCCCCTGTATCAATATATAATAAAAATATCCAATCCCAATCAGAGAATGGGGGTGGGGAGGATCTGGGGAAGTGAGGTATGGGGGTTGGGGTAATACTGGGGGGAATAGATGGGCGGGGGAGGATCTGGGGAAGTGAGGTATGGGGGTTGGGGTAATACTGGGGGGAATAGATGGGGGTAATATTGGGGGGAATAGATGGGTGGGGGAGGATTAGGGGTAGTAAGGTATGGGGGTGGGGTAATACTGGGGGGAATAGATGGGTTGGGGAGGATTAGGGGTTGTAAGGTATGGGGGTGGGGTAATATTTGGGGTAAAAGGTGGGTGAATTTCTCGGTATTTCAGCTCATTGAGTGGTGGATGGGGGTCATGTGACTGAGCGGTGAAGGCACATTCTGATTGGAGGATATTTCGGGCCTATCGGTAGAGAAGGTATAACCTGTGTCCGATGAGATGACGTCAGGGGCAGCAGGTGGCCCGGTCTTTCTTCTTCTGATCCTAGGAAAGAGCGGAGACAGCAGAATGGCCACATCTGGGGTGTCCAGTAGGGGAAGCAGGGCACGCTGGGGGGGAGAGTAGGCCCCTACGGGGGACAGGCGGACAGGAAGTCTGGGATACCAGGTCTGCGGGGGCAGGGCAAAGCAACGCGGAACCTCTAGGGCAGAGTCAGGTGGCAACAGAGCAGGGGGCGGAGTCAGATTAGTAGACAGCCGGAGGAGGAGCCTAGAAGGTTGTGGAGCACCAAACACTGAAGGTAAAGATGTCCGCCAATTCAGTGCCAGGGAGGAGTCATGCCATGGGGGGGGGGGGGCACATGCATAAAGAAATGCAGGGGAGGGGGGGAGAGATGGGACAATTAGTATGAGGATGATAAGAAAATACAACATCCCCCATAGTGATCACTAAACCCCAATCATAGAGTCCTAAGAGGGGCTCAGTCAATGCACCTCCCCCAATCAGCTGATTATAAGACACCCCGAGATTACACCACGTCTGCCCAAATATTCATTAGGACCCCCCCCCCCACCATAGTAGAGTCTGTCCATCCATGATCATCCATCTTGGTGGAAACACTCAGCCATTTCATCACTATTATCGCCTAATGGAGGCCAGTCCTGCAAATCAAAGCCCTACGTTCTAGGCCCACCTAACCTTAGCCACCATCTTGTATCCAAAGATCCGCCATCTTGTATTCAGAGAGCCTCCATCTTTTTTTCAGAGAGCTGCTATCTTGTATCCAGAGAGCCTCCATCTTGTGTCCAGGAAGCCACCATCTTGTACTCATAGAGCAGCCATCATGTAACCAGAGATCCGCCATCTTGTGTCCCAGAGAGCCTCCATCTTGTATCTAGAAAGCTGCCATCTTGTTTTCAGAGACCCTCCATCTTCTATCCAAGGAGCCGCCGTCTTGTGTTTCGAGAGCCTCCATCTTCTACCCATAGAGCCGCCATCATGTATCCAGAGTGCTGCTATCTTGTGTCCAGGAAGCTGACATCTTGCATCCTGAGAACCTCCATCTTGTATCTATAGAACTTCCATCTTGTGTCCAGAGTGCCTATATCTTGTATCCATAGAACGGCCATCATGTATCCATAGAGTTGCCATCTTGTATCCATAAAGCCACCATCTTGTATCCAGAGAGCCGCCATTTTGTATCTAGAGTGTCTCCATCTTCTATCTAGAAACCCGACATCTTATTTTAAGAGAGCCTTCATCTTCTATCTATAGAGCCTCCATCTTGTATACAGGGAGCGGCCATCTTGTATAAAGAGAGCGGACATCTTGTATCCAAAATGCCGCTATCTTGTATTCAGAGGGCGCTATGATGTATCCATAGAGCCGCCATCTTGTATCAGCCTAGGCCCCTTTAACCACAAAACCTTTATGTGCACATTTCAGCCTCCACCCTATAAATGGACATCTCCACCCTGTGATCGGTCCCTAGACAGCCTCCATCTTGTAACTGGACTTCTCTGGAGGTCTCCATCCTGTGATTGGTCCCTAGACGGCCTCCATCTTGTAACTGGACCATACTTGGTCCACCCCATACTTGGTCATCTCTAGATAGTCTCTATCATGCTGGCGAGAAAACCTTCTTTCCAATACCCCTTGTTGTCCTATAGGCTCCATTCTGTACCCCATGTTTAGTAGTATTTCCACCACATTCATGGTGAAAGTGACTTCCGGCTATTTTTAAATCTTTTTGCTCTTATAATGGCCTCGGAGGTTGTTGATTACCATTGGCGAGCTCTCATTGTAGTGGTGATGCCCAAGGTCTGAAGGCAAACTATGAGCCTCCATTTATAATCCTCAGATTGGTGATTTCTATCTCCGGGAAATCAATGGGTGAATATGGAGCTGTATTTGATGGCTGAGTGTTTTTACCAATTCACCATCATTGTACATTCATATATTTCTTAACATTCCCCCTCCCACCCCCGTATTATTCACCACGGCCTTACCTTCTAGGCCTCTTCGGTCTCCACCATCTGCCGTTCCTCGTCGCTGTGCTTCCATCTTGTTCTTCTTGATGGATTTTTCCTCCTTTCTGCTGTTCATGTTATTGGTTAATATCGGTGAATGGAGGCGTCCCATCATCATGGCTGACAGGGAGTCCACCGGTGTGCCAGGTTGGTTATCGTTTTGTGGCCGCGGGGGCACCTCAGGTTTGTCCAGCTGAATTCCCTGTGCTGGCTCTTCATTTCCCCCTTGTTCCTTCTCATGTCCCCCTCTCATGGGCTCCCCGAGGTTCTTCTTGTCTATGGAATGATGAGAACTTTTCTGGTCCTCTGTTGTTAGTTGCACAGAATTATTGACCTCCTCGCCCCCTGGGGGCACTGTGGCCGCAGTGCTTTGGGCTTTTGCTTTTAGACCAAGTTGCTTGTTGACAATATTGCGATGTCGCAATTCTCTGAAGGTCGTGACCTCTTTTCCTCCTGGCATTCCTTGCGCTTGGGGCATCACCAGGCCATGGTAGAAAGCGGAGGTCGTGAGCTCATTTACTGGAGGCTGCTCAACGTCTGGAGAAAACACTATCAGCCAATCACTTTTATCTTTTCTTGGCTGTGGGGCCCCTCCACTCTTTCGCCTCTTTTGGGCTAGTTCATGGAAGGAGGTGATAGTTTTTGGGGGGGTTTGTGTAGAGGTTCTGTCTGCTGGCACCGGGAGGCCGGGGAGAAGATCTTCTTCCAATGGCCAATGGGGAACCTCGGTTTGGTTTGCGTTGTCCTGATGTTTTACAATTGTTCCCACATCTGAACACAACCATAGCAGATCCGCTGGTTGGGAGTCCTCCAGGGCATTGCAGTTATTGTCCAGAACCGTGTCTGAGCTCCAATCAATGAACGGAACATCCTCTGTATCTAAGTGGTTGTTATTGATTGTGTTTTCCGGGATTATACCCCTCAGCCCGGCCAATGAATGTGAAGGATCTGTGGGGTTATCAGATGAAGAGGAGTTCTGTATCTCGGCATCAAGGGAAATGATCTCCTGCTGCTGGTCCGGCGTGTCCAGGTCACCCTCAGCGTATTCCTTATAGTACATAGACACCGGAGAATCATCCAATGTGAAATCTGAAGAACTGCTGCTGTCTGTGGATGGAGAGCATGGTGATAGGCTGAGAGGAAGGTCATCCGGGGAGAGATAACCCTCACACAGAATGGTCTCCAGGTTCTCATTGGAGTTGTATTTTATGGTCTCAGCATGGCTGGAATGTTGGTCACAACACTGGCAAGGCACAGAGGGATCATTGGAATTGGCATCCACCAGGACCAAAGTCTCTGAAGAATCTTTATATTGGTGTGGATGGGCCGGCAGATCCTTCAAATCCGAACCCACTGGGCCTTCTATCATCTCAGACCGCATGGACAGATGAACCCCAAGAGAAACGTGCTGCAGGTGCACATAATTCAGGTTACCAATTAGGGCTTTTCTAGTGGCCAACATCTTGTGATCCCGAAGACTCCAACTCAATAGAAATGCCGAGCTAAGCACCACAAATCATTGTCATGATGAAGAACATGGCTTCCTCCATTTGGGACTCATCGGAGGGTTGTCTCATGGCACAGGATCCGAGGAGGGATTTCTTTACAACAGGGGACTTCTGTCTGAGGAGAGACTTCTATCCAACGGGAGAGCCAAGGTGGCAAACCTTTATATTGTAGGACAACCTGCAGAAGAGGAGACAAGAACCAGGCAGGTCTAACAGGGGTAATTCATCCAGTCCAGGACAAACACAGAGCACATGGTGGGGTAACATCAGGAACATGTGAGGAGCAAAATACAAATTACTGCTGGAGATACCAGAGAACCACCAAACACAGGGACACGACATATGCGGGCCAGGACAGGTGAGGACACCACAGAGGTAACAAGAACATTGACAGGTGACTGACACTTATCACCCTCTGTACAATTATTTCTGCCCCATTTACCTCCTAGTGGGCACCTCAGTGACCAGACGATATATTTCCCCCTAAAGGTTGACCCACAGCCCCTTTCCAGGTGAAGTTACAATTTAACTCCCCCTTCAAGCACAGTGATTTGCCTCCAATTCCAGCACATTGACCCATTTTACCCCTGTTTCTGGCACAGTGACCTCCCTCACACATTTTCCTGGATCTAGTGATCCCCCTCACCCCCTGGATCCAGGGACCCATCCCAAAACCTTTACCAGCAGATTGACCCATCACAATCCTTTCCCCGGATCCAAGGACCCACCACACCCCTTTCC
>NC_092869.1:253824-259177 GCF_032062135.1 Pyxicephalus adspersus
TGTAGTCCCTCCTATGATGTCACCGCCTTGGGCTATGCACCCCACATATGACAGACATTGGGGATGGGTCATACATGTTACCCCCGACATATAATCCCCCCTCTTATATTTACATGCAGGGTGGGTGGCAGCACACAGAGGATGGCGGAGCTCATGGTATGCAGGACACGCGTGTTACATGTACATTGGGTCATATTATAGACATGATGCAGCTCCTCTGCCATTGGCTGTTCTCTATCAGGCTGGGCATCGAGGGGTTAATTCTGTCTCTCTACTGAATTTGGGGGATCTCATTGCACCCTCTCTACACCCTGTAACCCCAAAAATGAATGACAACATCACCTTCACATCCAGCGGTACCGCAGCATCCAGAATGAAGGTGGAGACATCTCTCTGCATCCAGGGGGGGGGGGGGAGATGTGATAGGTCCATGTATGACCCAACAAACATTCTAGAATCTGAACATTTAAAGGGTTCATCCACCCAAAAATGAGATTTATACCCAGAACCTAGTGGGAGGAGTCACACATGGAGAATGCGCTGCTTCCTGTAAGTTACCGCCCTCCATTGGTGGAGCCGGGGCCCAAGGATGGGGGAATTCCTCCTATCAAACTGCTGTGCTCCTGTTAGGCACGCCCCCTAAGCCTGTACAATGCCAGGAACAAGGCAGAACTCCACCTCTGCACACCTGTTGCAGGTAAGGTCAGAGGATCAGTAGCAGGGAATGGAGATTTCCAGATATGTCCCCCTCCCTCCCCATCCCCCAGGTACCTCAGCGCAAATCTTTTGTGTCACGGCCTGCGAGGAGTTTTGTACCTGCAAAGAAAAAGCTGCACCCCAGAAAAACACACACCGTTACCCACAATCCACCACTCTGCTTCACTTTTATTGGCAGCACAGATATCTTACGTTCAGTAATGAGCAGGGCACAGCCCAGTACCCTCCCCCTCCTTTTTACCCCCCAAGTCCAACCCCAACACAAAGTATTCACATTACAAGGCATGTTGGGGGGGCATCGCTGCCACAGATCCACCAATAGGAGGGGTGCCAGTGTGACTGTTCAGTAGTTGCCCTGTCACGTGACCCCCCCCCAATAATAAATCAGAGTCTGACAATCTCCATGGAGCTGCCCCCACCATTGGCAGAGAAGAGCTCCGACAACATGGTTTGCAGTCATAGAGTCCAGGAACAACCCGAAAGAAGTCCACCCCACAGGGGCCCGCTTATTCCAGTGTACAGGAGGGAAGCCATGACCGCCCGGTGCTGGAAGAATGGCACCGGATGTTTGGGACTTATGGATGGTAGGTGGAGGGAGGGGCTTATGTACCCTGAGGAGAGGCGGGGCCTTCTCCCTGAAAGGGGCGGGGTTACATCAGCCACAGTGTGTACAAGTTCTGATTGGCCGGCGGTTTGGCTCTCATTTCTGCCTCTTGTAGATCTTGCGGGCGAGGCCGAGGAAAATCTCCCGGGACAGCCCGTTGGCATGCTGGGAAATGAGCGTCTGCAGCCGCTGGAAACTCTCCTCCTCGTACTGCTTATAGACGGCCGACAGATCCAAATCCTCGTACAGCCGCTTCACCCGCTGCACCTTCTCCGCCTCGTCCTGCCCATAGTTCTCCTGAAACCCAGAAAGGAAGGGGTTAATCCCGCCAATCAGGATGTGCCCAGAGGTCAGTCCCACCCCTCAGGGGGTCACACTTACCTCTAGGACCTTCCTCTGCTCCGGGGTGACTCTCTTCAGGGCCTCCACCACCAGCCAGCCACATTTATTGTCCTGGATGTCCGTCCCAATCTTTCCCGTCACGCTGGGGTCCCCGTAACAGTCCAAGTAGTCATCCTATGAGGGAAGGCGAAGGATGAACATGACAGCCAATAGCAAACTGCAGGTTGAATATATGCTACGAATAGTTCAGAAGTAGAATTTAATTCAGAAATGGCTTCTGATTGGCTGACTGTACCATCACTGCCACTCCCACTCACCAAATACTTCCCATATATGGCAATAGCTCCACCCCTGCACAATACCTTGATACCCTCACTGCCCCTCCCCCACAACCCCTAATTGCCCCTTCCTCACCTGGATCTGGAAGAACTCCCCCATCTCTAGTAGGATGGTCTTGGCGTTGCCGTGTTCTTCTTCACCGTCTATGCCGGCCTGGAGGGGGAGGAGAGATTTGGGATGAGATGGTTACACCCTAGGCTGTAGCGCAGCACAGAGCGGCCCCGTTACTCACCATGTACATGGCGGCAGCGACGGGAAGGTAGAAGGAATAAAATGCCGTCTTGTATTTTACGATAGATTTATACCTGAGGGGAAAACCGGGAATTATAACTCTGCCAAGACCAATCGCACGTCACCTGACCCAGAGATAAGCTCCGCCCATCACAACCCCCCTCACCTGGTCTCTGTGTATCTGTCCAAATCCACCTTCCCTGGCTGAGCCGTGATGAGGTCCAAAGCCTGACCCAACTCCGTCTGATAGGAGGTCTGCGGGGGAGGGGAGAGAGGGATGAGCGGGGGAGGAGAGAGGATGGGAGAGATGGAAGAATTCATGGGGCAGAGACAGGAGGGGGAATGGGGCAATTACCTCTAGAAAAAGCTCCAGCAGGTTGAGGTAATACGGCTGGGCGCGGCAATACTTCCTCAGCACGCGGTATATATAAACCCAATAATCTGCCCCTACCCACCCCTCACCTGTTTGTACCAGCATGGTTGACCACGGCGGGTCACAGAATTGTCCATGATGTCGTCGGCCACCAGAAAGAAAGCCTGGAGCTAGAGGGGGACAGAGGGGGTCAGGTCACATGACACACGTCACATGACACACACACACACGTCACATGACCGCGCACTTACCAGCTCCACACACCAGCCCACCGCCAGGGCCCGCTGGATGTTGCCGTCCTTCTGCAGTTCTGGTCCCACCAGTTCCCGGAAGGAAGCCAAAACCGTCATCCCCCGATTACATTTGCCCCCGGGGGCGTTATACTCCAGAACCTGGGGGAGGAGAAACGGTCACATGACAAGGTAGCGGATAAGGGGTGGGCACAACAGAGAAGGCGGACTCACCTGCCGTAAGCGGGATATGGCATCCCCGATCTCCGGGTGACCCCAATCCTCTGCCGTCAGGTCCTGGACGACGGTCTGGAAGAAGCTGGAGAATTCCTGGCGCTCTGCCGACGCTCCCGAGGACTGTGTGCCGCTCATCGTAACAATCTGAAGGCGGGAAAACAATATTAGCCCCACCCACTAGCACCCAATCACCATCCCCTCTATGTACAGCGCTACAGACCATGTTGGTGTCAGATTTAAGTAATAGTGATGGGTCAGACATTAGGAATAGAGGCCCCGCCTACTGCAGGGCACTCTCCCATCATATTATGGGCGGGGCCTAACAGCTGATTTTTAGATGGGCGGGGCTTATGACATGATGAAGGATTTGATGACGTCATAAAAAGAGAGAAGACAAGCTGAACGTACCGGAACTCCCGGCCGCTCTTCCCGGAAGTGATACCCCCGGGCCCCGCACACCCCGGACGGTCCAGCTAACTGGTACGCCTGCGTTTTCCATTGCCCGGTAGTGGGCGGGATCGCTACAACCAGCAGGGGGCGGAGCCTCACCCAGCGGCCTCTCAGGAGAGGTAACCACATCCGAAGCCCACCACGGAGCCCCGCCCACTGCACGAGCTATCGAGGTCACGTGTCGATACGTCAACGATCTGCCCCTCCTATCCCTCCGCCCATATTGTGTACAGCTGTCACATTGCCCAATCAGAAGAGCTGAAACCCGGCTCATCCTTAACCCCCTCCTACCCCCCTCCTGCCCCCCTCGGGGACCCCAACAATAAACCCCTCCTGCCCCCCTCGAGGACCCAACATTAACCCCCTCCTGCCCGCCCGGGGCCCCAACAATAACCCCCTGCTGCCCGCCCGGGGCCTCAACATTAACCCCCTGCTGCCCAGCACTGAGCGATGTATCCCCCCCCCCCCCGGTTGCTAGGGGCAACAACTTCATCTCATAGGCACCTGCCTGCTGCCCTCCTTCCAGGACACAACTGAATAGCTGCAGGGACAAATCCCTCCCCCCCACATCTAATATATGAGTCCCCGGGACAGCGAGTCTCCTGTCATGCCATCACCCCAATACCTGTATGCAGATTTCTCTCCTGTCACTTCGTTTCCATCTCCCGGCCTCTCTTTATATACAGCCGGCTTCTCTCTTCCCCGCCCCCTCATTGCAGTGCATGCTGGGATTGTAGTCCCCTCGGCTCTCAGACCTTTCCTCTTCCCCCACAGCGAACTATTTTTCCCATCAACCTACGCGGCCGCGTGCTTCTCACCTCACCACCTCTGATTGGTCTGCCGCATCGTATGAGGATGGGCCATTGCCTTCTCTGCCAATAGTCTCCATCAAACCCTTCCTTAGGATACGCCCACCAGCAGGACGCACCCTTTCTCTGCCAGAAGCAATGTGATTGGACTGAAATGCATGGAAATGTATGGATTAGAGAATAAAGATGTATACACATAGAGGAGCCCAATGGGGGAGGGGGAGTCCTATACCAAATGAGGAGCCCCTGACCCCGAGCACCCCACATAAGAGTCACCTGACGCTAAGCACCCCACATAAGAGTCACCTGACACTGAGCACCCCACATGAGAGTCACCTGACACTGAGCACCCCACATGAGAGTCACCTGACACTGGTGACACTGAACACCCCACATGAGGGTCACCTGACACTTAGCACCCCATATGAGGGTCACCTGACCCTGAGCACCCCACATGAGGAGCCCCTTACACTGAACATACCACAGGAGGGTCACCTGACCCTGAGCATCCCACATGAGGGTCACCTGACCATGAGCACCCCACAAGAGGATCACGTGACACTGAGCACCCCACATGAGTAGCACCTGACCGTAAGCACCCCACATGAGGAGCCCCTGACACTGATCACCCCAAATGAGAATCACCTGACACCGAGCACCCTACATGAGGGTCACCTGACATCAAGAACCCCACATAAGCGTCACCTGACACTGAACACCCCACATGAGAGTCACCTGACACCGAGCACCCCACATGAGAGTCACCTGACACTGAGCAATCCACATGAAGGGCACCTGACTATGATCACCCAACATGAGAGTCACCTGACACTGAGCATCACACATGAGGGTCACCTGACTATGATCACCCCACATGAGGGTCACCTGAACCTGAGCACCCCATATGAGGGTCACCTGACCCTGAGCACCCCACATGAGGAGCCCCTGACACTGAGCACCCCACATGAGGGTCACTCAACACTGAGCATCCCACATGAGGGTCACCTGACCCTGAGCACCC
>NC_092869.1:260493-261768 GCF_032062135.1 Pyxicephalus adspersus
ACACTGAACACCCCACATGAGAGTCACCTGACACTAAGCACCCCACATGAGGATCACGTGACACTGAACACCCCACATGAGAGTCACCTGACACTGAGCACCCCACATGAGGATCACGTGACACTGAACACCCCACATGAGAGTCACCTGACACTGAGCACACCACATGAGGGTCACCTGACCCTGAGCACCCCACATGAGTAGCACCTGACCGTAAGCACCCTACATGAGGAGCCCCTGACACCGAGCACCCTACATGAGGGTCACCTGACATCAAGAACCCCACATAAGCGTCACCTGACACTGATCACCCTACATGAGGAGCCCCTGACACTGAACACCCCACATGAGAGTCACCTGACACTGAGCATCACACTTGAGGGTCACTTGACTATGATCACCCCACATGAGGGTCACCTGAACCTGAGCACCCCACATGAGGAGCCTCCAACACTGAGCAACCCATATGAGGGTCACCTGACCCTGAGCACCCCACATGAGGAGCCCCTGACACTGAGCACCCCACATGAGGATCACGTGACACTGAACACCCCACGAGAGTCACCTGACACTGAGCACACCACATGAGGATCACCTGACACTGAGCACCCCACATGAGGGTCACCTGACACTGAGCACCCCACATGAGCGTCACCTGAACCTGAGCAACCCACATGAGAGTTATCTAAACCTGAGCACCCCACAGAAGAGTCACCTGACACTGAGCACCCCACATGAGTATCACCTGACAGTAAGCACCCCACATGAGAGTCACCTGACACTGAGCACCCCACATGAGTATCACCTGACAGTAAGCACCCCACATGAGGGTCACCTGACACCAAAAACCCCACATAAGCGTCATCTGACACTAAGCACCCTACATGAACAGCCCCTGACACTTAGCACCCTACATGGGAGTCACCTGACCCTGAGTGCCCCAGATGAGGGGCCCATGACCCTGAACACCCCACATAAGAGTCACCTGACCCTGATCACCCCACATGAGAGTCACCTGACCCTGAGCACCCCCCATGAGGAGCCCCTGACACTGACCCCCTCCCTCATACTGATCTTTAGTCTACAACTAAAGGTTCTGTAAAAGCTGCAGCAAATCCCTGGAATCCCCCTGTACAGTCTGATCTCATCCAATGATTGCTGGCCTGAAATAAGAACTGTCTGTGTACAAATCTCTATAGAGCAGCGGAAGGGTTAACACTCGGTACCAAAACAGGGGGAGGGGGAGGGCGGGGGTAATTTATCTGTCCGCCCTCC
>NC_092869.1:262573-263583 GCF_032062135.1 Pyxicephalus adspersus
TGTCTGTCCGGTGTCCCCCCTCTGATGTCTCTGTCCCCCTCAGGAGCCGCAGACGTCCCTCGGAAATCATGGCGCAGCTGACCCAGGACCTTGGGGCGGCGTTCTTCCAGAAGCAGCAGCTGGGAGCCTCCATGGCTGACACCTTCCTGGAACATCTCTGCATGCTGGACATCGACTCCGAGCCGCTGACTGCCCGCAACACCAGCATTGTCTGCACCATCGGTACCACGTCCACCTATATGGGGCCCCCAGGGCCACAGAGCAGGGGGGAAGCCAGAATGGGGAGGGGGATAACCAGGGAAGACCCAGCCACCGGTTTGGGACATCAAGGATAGAAGCGGGAGACTCCTTCATGGGGCAACTGGGACACGGGGGAACCCAGGGGTCAGAGGAGAAAAAAAGGAGTGAACCTCCTAAAGAAGGCAGAAGAGAGGTGAAAGACCCCATCAATGGGGCAAGACTCTTTCCACCCCCTCCTTCTATGGGGCAAAACCCCATCTGCCCCCCCATCTCTGGGGTAATTAATATAGACGGGGTATATTGGGGTCTCACTGTGCTGTCCTCGTGTCCTAGGCCCGGCGTCCCGCTCGGTGGAAATGTTGAAGGAGATGATAAAAGCCGGAATGAATATTGCCCGCTTAAACTTCTCGCATGGTACCCATGAGGTGAGTCAGGAACTCCCCCGACCCCTGCCCCGGACCCCTGCCCCCATTACCCGTCCACCTGGGGGCTCCGCTACTAACAATTCTCTGTTTTAGTATCACGCTGGCTCCATCAAGAACGTCCGAGAGGCCACCGAAAGCTTCGCCTCAAACCCCATGTTCTACAGACCGGTGGCCATCGCTCTGGACACAAAGGGACCCGAAATCCGAACCGGAGTTATCAATGCGGTGAGTGGTGGGGCCACCAGGTGATGCCAGGAGGGGGAGGGGGGACCTTCTCAGGCCTTATGATTGGTTGGAATACAATATGAAGTTACTCCAATTTACCATCCTCCACTCATCTGGGTA
>NC_092869.1:266115-270388 GCF_032062135.1 Pyxicephalus adspersus
CAGTAATAGAACTGTCCGTGTATGGGAATAAGGGGGGCAGATCTTCTGACGTTGGGGTATTTGTTCTTCTCTCGGAAGGTGCGGACTTCTGTCTGGCAGAGGTGGAGAATGGGGGCAATCTGTGCAGCAGGAAGGGGGTGAACCTGCCCGGGGCAGAAGTGGACCTCCCTGCCTTGTCGGCCCGGGATTGCCTGGACCTGGAGTTCGGCATTGAGCAGGGGGTGGACATGATTTTTGCTTCCTTCATCCGGAAGGCCCAGGACGTCCACGCCATCCGTCAGAGGCTGGGGGAGAAGGGGCAGAACATCCGAATCATCAGCAAGATAGAGAACCACGAGGGGGTAAAAAGGTAAGTACGGGGGGCCTCGGCTTTTACCCCTCCTGCCCTGTCATGTGACCACATTGACCTCTTTGTCCCGAAGGTTCGATGAGATCCTGGAGGCCAGTGATGGCATCATGGTGGCCCGTGGGGACCTTGGCATTGAGATACCAGCGGAGAAAGTCTTCCTGGCACAGAAGATGATGATTGGCCGGTGTAACCGGGCCGGAAAACCGGTCATTTGTGCCACCCAGGTAAGGACCCGCCCCAACAGTGGGCAAATAAGTGACCCCGCCATTGTTTTCTGAGCCACGTCTCTCTTGTGCAGATGCTGGAGAGTATGATCAAGAAGCCACGGCCCACCCGGGCCGAGAGCAGCGACGTGGCCAACGCCGTGCTGGACGGGGCCGACTGCATCATGTTGTCAGGGGAGACGGCTAAGGGTTTGTACCCGGTGGAGGCCGTCCACATGCAGCATGCGGTGAGAATGGAGGGGATGATGGGGAGACCTGTGGGGTATTGGGGAGGCGGGGTAGTTCCTGTGGGGTAGATCCTGTGGGGTATTGGGGAGGTGGGGTAGTTCCTGTGGGGTATTGGAGAGGCGGGGTAGTTCCTGTGTGGTATTGGGGATGCGGGGTAGTTCGTGTGGGGTATTGGAGAGGCGGGGTAGTTCCTGTGCGGTATTGGGGGTATTAGTTCTGCACATCCAGAGGTGGAGTCACCCTTTAAGGGTTTGTGCCCCGCCCCTGTTCCCTGTCGCCCCAGTTTGTGTAAGTTGGAGATCAGATTCCAGAGGTCATGTGACGTTCCTGGCCGCAGACTATCCTTGGCAGCCAATCGGTTAGTAGGAACTGATGGCACGAGACATCTTGTAGGGGTACTCCGGACATAAAGTCCATATCCTGCACCCCCCACGTGTTCTGGGGTGTTGGGGCGATCTCATACATTTTCTCATTACAGATCGCCCGAGAGGCCGAAGCCGCCATCTACAACCACCAGTTGTTTGAGGAGCTGCGCAGGGTGACCCCGCTGACCCAGGACCCCACAGAAGTCACCGCCATCGGGGCAGTGGAGGCCTCCTTTAAATGTTGTGCTGCAGCCATCATTGTCCTCACCATTTCTGGCAGGTGTGCTATGGGACCCCAAATGTTCTGTCCATGGGGCCACTAAAGGGAAATAATGATGGCAGCCTGTCCAACCGGGAGGGGTAACCAGACTCTGCCCACTTCAAACTGGGGCCCCTTAGAGTCTAGGAAGCGGGGCCCACGTCTGATCCTACTGACCACTAAACTTAGGGGGGCAGCAATGGTGGAATTGGGGTCCTGAGCCTGGCAGGAGGGTGAACTTGGGTACTCCCGGGGTTCCTCTGACTTTTGGGGCCCCATTAGCAGTACAGCATCCACTTGGAGTGTGATAGTGGGAGGACACATGGAGTATTCCAGGTAAGGCCGGAGCTGCAAACACCTGGATAGCCCATTACCTGTGGGGGGACTCCGGAGGGCAGTTTTTTTGTACCCCCTGCTGGTCTGATCTATATTTCTCCTAGGAGTGCCAAGCTTCTGTCCCGTTACCGCCCCCGCGCTCCCATTATCGCCGTGACCCGCAATGAGCAGGTGGCCCGCCAGGCTCACCTGAACCGCGGGGTATTTCCTGTGCTGTACAAGGAGTCCCAGCTGGAGGTTTGGGCCGATGATGTGGACCGGAGGGTGCAATTCGGCATTGAAGTCGGTAAGATTGAGGATTTGATGGCCGTAAAAAGGGTGGGGGCAGGGCATACAGAGGGACCCCTGGGGGTAATATTGGAGGTATTATACATTTATAGCGCTGTGTATGGGGGGGTCCTGCATATGCAGGGGGGATGGGGTACAGGGGGTGCTGTGATCGGGGTCACTGTATGGAGGGGCTCCAATATGTAATAGTGGGGGGGTGTTTTAGGAGGCCCCTAGTATGCAAGAGGGTTGCAGTGTGTATAGGGCGGGCCCCCGATATGTAGGGGGTGTGGTGTGTTTTATATTGGGGGACCCCGATATGAGGGGGGGAGAAGTGTGTGTATGCGGGGACCCCGATATGTGAGGGGGGGGCGCCGTGTACCCCGATATGTGAGGGGGCGCCGTGTACCCCGATATGTGAGGGGGGGAGGTGTGTACGGGATGTTTCATGCCGGAGTTATATTTGGGAAAACACTCATTTCATTTTAATTCTGCCCACAATGGGGCTTCACCATACCAGTGACCATGTGACCCCCTCACCATGTGACCCCCTGACCATGTGACCTCCCCTCACCATGTGACTCCCCCCCCCTCACCATGTGACCCCCTGACCATGTGACCCCCTCACCATGTGACCCCCATTTCCCCATATTCTGCCCCCTGCGATGATTTGATTGGTTTCCTCTCCTCCTCCAGGGAAAGTTCGCGGTTTCCTGCACAAGGACGACATCGTCATCATTCTGACCGGCTGGAGACCCGGATCCGGCTACACCAACATCATGCAGGTGGTCAGAGTGTCGTAGAGCTAACCCACAGAGCTAGCACTCAGCGTGTATGTTTCTATGGTGACCTAGTCAATAAACCTTTCCAAAGCTTTCTCTGTTGTCTCTTCCTTGGGACTCCCCCCTCCCCCGGGCACCGCAGCAGCTGGACGCCAAGTCGTTCAATTATTGCGGACTTAGTGAACGGATTTATCTCGGATCAGATTATTGGCCAATCAGATTGTCTGTACCTCCAGCAGCCTGCAGGGGGCAGCAGTGAGCTTACTGGCAATAGGTTTAGCTGCCATCTGGCTGGAGTGTGGTAAATGGGTTTAGGGGGGGTGCGGGGTGACCTCGGCCTGACCTCCTGTAATCCCGTTATGTGCAGTCAGAGACCGGTGTGAATGTGGCACCCCGACCGCGCCAGAGATTAGGGGTAATGTGAGCCCTGAACATCCATCCACATACCCCTCCCTTCTGTGGGGTATCTGCCCGCTATGGCTGCCATTCCCCCAAGCATGAGGCGGCCATGGTTCTCTCTCCATCATTAAAGTCAGATTGGCATTCAGGGAGCAAGCAGGGGTAGAGTTCTCTTTAGGGTAGGTTGTTGGGGTAGGTGGGTTTCCATTGGTATTGGTGCGTTTTGTCAGAGCCGGTCCCATCGGATTGGTCGGCTGCCCCCATCCCAGGGTGCTGTGTCCTCCAATGGCCAGAGGGTGAGTGGCCCCATCCAGCTGTCCCATATTCTGTATTAAACCAGCTCTGACCCGATTACCAGGGGATTACCCCTCTGCCCCGTCACCCCCCGCCCAGGGTGAATCTGCAATGTTCTGCAGCCAGTGCAGCGGTACTGGGCGTGTGATTGGGGTTTATTGCCCCCCCCCCCCCCCCGACAAGTCCTCTGCCCAATCATGGCCTCTAAGCTCCACCCATGAGGAGTCTGTCCATCATTCCACCTACATTCACCATCAGAGGAATCCTCACCCCCTTCATTCACATACAATATAATTGGTTGGCCATAATCCCAAACCCCTCACTGCATAGAATCCAATCGGTGTCACCTGAGGCCTAACATCGGGGTTATTATTTCCAGTCCTTGGTCCTGATCACTGGTCTGATACCTCCAAAAGATCCGGGAGTAAAAATACACCAAACATTCATCTGACCACCATGCTTGTGGGTTGTTCCAAAACCATGGCCTTTAATATGGAGTTACCCCCCCCCCCCCAGGGACAACAATATGGGTCCCTTAATGGCCATAATAATGAAGTTACCCCCTATAGTCATAATTCTGGAGTTGCCCTTCACCTATGAACATTAATATGGAGTTGCCATCCTATGGACAGTTATTTGGGTACCTCTATTGACAATTATATGGATTTGCTCCCCTATACCATCCTCCATTCTTCTGGGTAGATCTTTCAGAATATTTTGGAGGGTGTATGTGGGGATTTGCCCCCTATTGGTGAGGTCAGGTACTGATG
>NC_092869.1:271396-298801 GCF_032062135.1 Pyxicephalus adspersus
GTTTGGGGTCAGGGCTCTGTGCAGGTTACTCGAGTTCCTCCACACCAAACTGGTGACCCCATGTCTTTATGCAGTTTGATTTCTACCCCGGGGCACATTCATGGGGGAACAGAAAAGGGTCTTCACCAAACTGTGACCACAGGGCTAGAATTGTCTGTCTTGGTGGAGACACCTGAATATTGTGGGGGCGGGGGTCTGCATACATGTGATGACCTCTCTATCTGCCCCCATACAGAACCTGATATCCCATTCTAATGGCAGATGCCACGTAGGTTATGTAGATGTTTACCTGACATTCCAGCCCTGTCCCTGGACCGCTCTCTACTGACCACAATGAACCTGACTTCCATGTTTTTACCCTTTCTAGATCTTTCCTGGGTTCTCATCTCCACCACCATGCAGGACCATCCACCAATTCCTTTCCTATAATTCCACCAATGTCCATGCTTCACACCTCCCCCACCCCAACATTTGTTCATAGAAAACATTTCCTAGATGACCACAGCTACAATTTCTACTCACCGTAATGGTGGCGTTGATTTGTCACATGACGTGATCTGTCTATGGAGGTCATTGATTGGCTATGGGAGTTCTCAGGATCATTTCATGTAAACAATTCCTGTCAGTGAAAATACACAACGTATCTTCCATGTGACGCTGAATACACATTGTATGACCTCAACCATACCGAGAGACCTCGGAACCTTCCAAAACTATGTACGGCTGGGCAGGTGAGGCATCTCTGAGGAACAGCACACCAATCTTCAGGTAAAAAGCTGTGGGGGAGCTCACCGGTGCCAGGTGAATTATTGGTGGAGCTGTGGTGGAGGTCAGGTGAATGCTAGGTGAATTGGTAGTCTTCTCATGATATCTTCTCACAGCCTGAGTGGTGAATATGGAGGTCCTATGAGCTGAGGAATGTTTTGCCTGGAGGTGAAAGCATCGCCTTTCAGACTTTCATTTCTTGTAATATTTCTATGTGACATTCACATATTTTATGAGCTGGAGGCTGAGGGTAAAAACCTGCAATGGAATAAGCGGGAGAGCCAGCTCATATTGATGAATTCCAGAGTTTGGTTTCGGCATTCCCGTGGATGAATGGAGCTGTGAATGTGGTGGAGCAATAGATATTGAGAAGAAGAGAAGGAGGCCACACACCCTTCGGGAAAAATATCTGGGTCTGGGAATTATTGTGGACCGTACCATTGTAGAACATATTATTGTGGACCGTACCATTGTAGAACATATTATTGTGGACCGTACCATTGTAGAACATATTATTGTGGAACAAACCATTTTCCCTCACTCAGAACACGATGGAGATGTCCAGGTGATCATGCAGATTACTACAGAGAATGGTACGGTCTGAAAACCTCCTACAAAGCAGCTTTACAACTATACAACACATCTGCAGGTGGCAAATATCTGAAAATATCATTTACATGAACCTCGGCAACAACAAGACAATGTAGAGTTCTAGTAGTGATTGTATAGAAAAGCTGGTGACTTTCAGAGATTAAGGCGTTCATTCACTACTTAGATTAAACATAAAATGCGATTTAGGGTTGGGGTATACCATTCTATTATATGGGGAGGTTGGGGATACAGGAGAATGGGGAACATGATCAGATTTAGTGGCGTGGACATTCTAGCAACATCTATGGTGGACATTAAAGGTCTAGAGACCAAGGAGGAAACATCATAAAAAATAAGACCCCCAAAGATAAAAAACAAAATGAGGCTACAGGGAAGGTATGGACCTGGAAGGTGGAGCTGGGGGGGCAGAAGAAATAGGATTGAGGGGAGCTAAGCACAAAGAATATGGATGGGGGGCCTTGTGTCTACTCATCATGTATTCCATCTACCTTACATTGTTCCTTGGTCATCACTACTAATCACTATCGGGGTATGAGGGGGATTACATGGGGGTCAATCTCATCACTTATTATCTAGAACAAGCCACAAGCATGTGGTCAAGGAGGATTGTCCTGCTCCCCTGTCACATGACCATCCAAATACTTGTAGCATAAAGCTATGAGCGACGATTAAGGCTTGGTTACCCTCATGGTGGTGGCCTCGTGTCTACAAAGATGATGCCCACTGCCCAGAGAAAATGGTGCACTCGTTGGACTTCATGGTGGAACTATAGGAGGGCAGTGTTGGTGGATACAACCACGTTAGACTACAACTGGTTCTTTCAGAAAACGTTTTTGGTTCTTTCAGAAAACGGATTGTATTGTGGCCCTGGAAGGAATTGTCCATTTCTCAGGCCATACCATTGTTACATGTTAGAGGGGAGCTTCGGCTTAGCAGTGTCCACATCAGGGCTGAACACCACCGATCCCTTTCGTGATGGCCCTGGTGGTCGGGCTGAAGACCCCGGAGGAGTGACTGAGCCACTGACTGAGGATCCAGACATAGCCAGGGCCCCTGTAGGTGTTGGGTGAGGTTTGCCAAGCGTTACAGATGGAGAAGATTTGGCAGCTTGTGGGGAGGCTGCATTGTCCTGCTGCTGGGTGACTCTGTTGGGTAGTGAAGGCTGGGAGGCCGATAGCAGACGAATATCCTGCGACAATCTCCCGATGGGCAGTCCCTGGATACTTCTGTGTTTGACAAGCTGCTGGGGGGAAGTGGACGCTTGCTGCATAAGCAGAGAAATGTGGGAACCACTCGCTCTAGACAGACTGTAGTGCAGAGTCCGGCCACAAAGAGGCCCCGCAGGCCCCGACTGCTGCAAAACCGAGGTGGATGCTGAAGTCCCACGTGAACGGGAGAGTTGCACTTGTGAATTCATAAGGGGTTTCACAAGGGAAGAAGGTTCCACTCTCTGTATCTGGCAAAGCCGGGAGGGAGGAACGCCAACACCCTGTTTTTGGAGGCCACTCGGAGAAGAAGGGGAAATGCCAACTGGAGTTTGCAGATGGGACTGAACGCCCGATGGAGAACTTACAGAAGAGGGCCTGGACCCTCCAATATTGGGCTGAGACCTTCGGGCCTGGCGGCTGGCATACGCAGTTTCAGGTAGAGATGAAGGGGGTAGGAAGACATGTGCCTGAAGTTTCTGTTGATGAGTGAGAGCGATGGCCACGTTTGTGGTAGCTGCGGCAGTCTGCAGAGGGGCATGGACCAGGGGCTCCCAGATGAGAGTCTTATTGTGTCCAGGATCCCGCATTGTACCCAATGACTGGAGGTCCTGAATGTTATGGGCCATGTCACGATCGTGTTTCACAATCTGCTGAATGATCTCATTATTCACCGAGCCTGTGCTGTTCTCTGCACGTTTACGAAGCAGAATGGAATTCTTCTTACCTGAGGAGGAGATGGACACAAGGAAAGGAACATAATGTCTGAGGGGAGGGGCAATGGATCAGACCAAAGATACAGAAAGGTTCAAAAAAAGACCTACAGGCCAATGGAGAAAGGTGAGGAGAGCAGAAGAAGAGGTAACCAATAATAAAATCAATAACGAGGTGAAAATAGGAGATCGGGGGTCTATAAAAGGGGGAAATGTATGCAGAGGGCAGATGGAGAAAGTTGAGGAGAGCAGAAGAGGTAACTAATAGTAAAATCAATAAAAGGTGCAAATAGAAGATCGGGGGTCTAGAAAAGGGGGAAATGTATGCAGAGGGCAGATGGGGAGAGCAGAAGAAGAGGTAAATTGGAGTAAAAATAATAAAAAGGTGAAAATAGAAGATCGGGGGTCTAGAAAAGAGGGAAATGTAGACAGAGGGCAGATGGGGAGAGGAGAGCAGAAGAAGAGGTAAACAAATATCCCGGGTCAATATCCCGGGTTAGAAGGTGACACCAGGGTTAGGGGTCATCGGGTGGGAGGATGGTGAATGGGAGTTTGAGGGGTGACTGAGAAGCTGTAAAATGCTGCAGAATGGGGCAATAAATTGGCCTTGGAAAAGCTCCAGGGGAGTATTTATTAAGGGGCAGAATATGATTCTGTGACTTCCCAATGACCCCATCCTGCAGCAAACATGGAGGAATGTGAGGAAAGGACACGACCCGAGAACTGCACTGTCTCTCTATACTTGATATGTTTATGATGCATGGTTGGCAGTGCAGTTATACAGATGCAGTGCATTTCTCCAACTCCTCGACCCACCAATCCTGTCCAGTCGGTCCATGGCCACCGTCTCAAATGCCCGTCTCATCATCGGGTATTCTTCCAGGACTTCATTAAAGTTGTCCACGGAGAGGGAGTAGAGGCGGCAGTAGGTGTCAGCACGCACGCTCGCCGTTCTGCGTCCACGAGTCAGCAGGCAAATCTCTACAAGAAGATCCAGAGTAATAACGAGGAGTTTATCTGAAGTCTACCAAATGCTGGAGATCCATTTAGCCCTCCATAGCCCCAATGACTGGGAGTTACCATACCAGTCAACCAATACGCCTGTACAGCACTGGAATGCCAGATCCTGATTGGTTGCTGATATGGGTGACCCCTTGGCTAATGATTTAGCTAACATTACTTTTACTTACCACCAAAGTATGAACCATCGGAAAGTTTGGTCTCCTTGCTGCCCCGGGTTAGGATGCTCACCACCCCATGCTGGATAAAATACATCTTCTTCCCTACGGTGCCCTCACGAATGATGTAATCTCCAGGCTGGAAGACCTCAAAACGCAGCTTGGTCAACATGGCCGTCACAAAGTTGGGGTCGGCATTGGCGAACAGAGGCATATTGGCAACAAGGTTGCGGCAGTTGAAGTTCACGATCTCCTGTAGGACGGAGAAAGGTGGAGATTTGTAAGGAAGATGCCCCCGAAGGTGTGGGAAGTACAGAACTTGAAATCCTCACCTCTTTAAGGGGTTCACTAAGTTCCCCAAGGATGTTCTCCTCATCAAACATCTTGCCCTGGTAGCGGTGCTCATAATACTCGTGGATTCTCTGGCGTGTATCTGGAGGCAGTTTGTGGAAGGACATGTACTGCTCCACCTGTTTATACTGCGGGGGCACAGAATAGACCAATCAGTAGTCACCGACATGCCGAATCCTCAATCTCATTTCTCTGATACCTACCTTCTCCTGGTATTGGCGGCGCGATGAGTCTAGTGATTGGATGAGGGCTGTAGCATGGCCAATAAACATAGCGTAACACGTGGCCCCCACTATCATACTCAGCATGGTGAGCCAGACATCGGTCATTCCCTCTGGTGCCTGCTGCCCATAGCCAATACAAAGCATGTGGCTCATTGCCTTGAAGATGGCGTGGGAGTACTGCTTGCCCCAAGACTCATTCTGGTGAAGGAGAAATCAGAGTGACATCAGACAAATGATAAATTACAGCATTTGGATTGTTTAGTGGAGGGTCTTTCAATAAAGTTTTTCATGATTGACCATTAATGGCCTAGGAATGTCCGTGCTGATACATATGTGTGTGGTAACACAGAAAACATGCTAATTACAGGTGTCAACCAAACTCCAGACAGACCATGCCCCCATCAACCTAAGCATCCTATATGGAAAATGCTATTGCTGATCGCAGACACTAAAGCTCCAATATAGCAGTCCATGTTTCCCAGACACATTCACATCATCAGATTAATTCAGGAAATCCTTTCACTGCTCCGTATTATGCAGGAAGCGTGCACTGGTTCCATACTACAAGCATTCAACATGCTAATCCTGATCTCCAACAAGTTACATGCAGTGGATGCAGTCATGCAGCCGCTCTTATTGCCCTCCATGCGGCAGGCATGAACTTGCACACACTCTATGCAGCTGGCCTGAACCTGAGCACACTTCATGCAGCCGACGTGAACCTGAGCACACTCCATGCAGCCAGCCTAAACCTGAGCACACTCCATGCAGCCAGCCTGAACCTGAGCACACTCCATGCAGCCGGCCTGAACCTGCACACACTTCATGCAGCCGGCCTGAACCTGCACACACTTCATGCAGCCGGCCTAAACCTGCACACACTTCATGCAGCCGGCCTAAACCTGCACACACTTCATGCAGCCGGCCTAAACCTGCACACACTTCATGCAGCCGGCCTAAACCTGCACACACTTCATGCAGCCGGCGTGCTCTAGAACATGGGACAGTTGCAGAAAGGCAGGAGACCACCATACCTACAGTGACATGAAATGGAAAAAACATCTGGACAGCTGTAAAACGCATCAGTTAATTGTCTGTGCATGTACATCACGTGTGCAAGCTCTTATCACGTGGTTATGGCGTGTTCTGCAATGTGTGTGGGCCCACTAGAGGATATAAGGTAGTGCCATGGACGGGACTGCAAGGAATAATGTGGCTGCAGTACCGTCAGTACAAGGAATAAATATTATACAGCTGGAAGTGGTCAGAGGTTTGCACATCACTGGAAAGCTCCAACATTCTAATAATAAAGCTGTGGTTTGATCTCTAAGTAACCTGCAGCTGATTGACATTTCCTAATGAGCCTCAGCTGTCATCTAATAATGAGGTGACATCAAGTTGTCTCTCTGGAGATGATCCGGCACTGACAGCTGCTGCCTCCTCCACCTGACACAACAATATGGAGGTATAACAATAGGACAGGGGACCCCAGACATGGTCAACTGGGCACCATAGATCCCTGGTAGGTGGAGGGGGCCAGATTATTTATCAGGAAGATTTAGTTTGGACCCTCCGAGTATCTCAGAATCACCGGAGCCACAGATGGCCAATCCCCAGGGTCCCCCTTATGTTTGTATTTGGGGGTCCTCTAGAGACCAGGCAGAGAACACTTTGTGTGGAAACAGCTTGGAGAATGCTGAGCCAGGGACGGGGAGACATCTGGCCAAATCTAATCAACAAGTGTGTTGGAGCTGAGCTATGCGCCGGGGACGGGGCCAAATCATTGCTTTTCATGGTTCAGGCCCGGGGGGGGGGGGGGGTAATAACTCCTAGTTATAAGAAACCACAGAATGAGATGGAAGAACTCACCACCATCTTGTTAATGTAGACCCAGCAATCTTCTGGAAAGTCCTGGAGCATCGGAACCAGAAACTGGAGGCAGCCGTCCCAATGACACAACAATAACATCATTCCGATCAGGTTGAAGATTCGAACCACAGCGCTGGCCAGGTCATAGGTCATGTGGAAGATCTGACCAACACGAGACAGTGATCAATGTCTATCCGGAGATCAAAGTCTCCTGCTGTCCAATATTAAATACCAGAATGTCTGAATTATCTCCGTCTTATATAAATTATATTATCTCCGTATTATATAGAGCTCCCATATACGATGCACATAGATGGGGCATGAAAGGTGACATACATCCACCCGGAAACATCTGTTGGCTCAGAAACCTCTCTACCCCCTCAAAGCTTCTCACCTCTCCTATAGAATCCCCCCCGGTGCCTTCATCACCCCATCCAGTGCTAGAAGTGCTCAAATCCCGGGAGTAGCTCTGATTCTGGGACACATAATATAACCTAACATATAAAACATATGATACAAATATGATCACTTGTATCTATAGCAGACCCGAACTCTGGAGCCGGAGTGTTATAGGGATCATCTAAAAATGGTAACTAAACATTGACCTGAAAACATGACCCTCAGTCACCTTCCTGTTCCTAGGCCCTGCTGTTCCATAGTTTCTGGGACCATATAAGGATTCTGTATAAGGTTTGGTGTTGTCCCCACTGTGCTGTTTCTGTTCTCCTTGCTGGAGGGGAAGCTGTACCTGAGGGAATGCAGTGCAAGGATCTCCCTGCTTCTGTTTTCTCCATTCTATGGATCTGTAATTCCATCACCACAAATATTACCAACTATAATATTACCTGCCATGAGAAAGGGGGGCCTTGACATGAAGAAGAAAAGCCCTGCCCATCTACCAAAATAACCACCTTCATGGCCACCAAAATGGCCACGTGAGAGGCGGCACATTACAAGCTAATGGGGAAAGGACAAGCTGCAGAGCACCTACAGGTACTGACAGGTAGTGCTTTGTCCTCTGCCTGCCTGTCAAAGCTTTCACAGGTCATTATTACAAAATTCACCCTCCTATTCACCCTCTGATTTCCTCCATGGAGCCCAGGAGGCTAAATATAGGTGAGTACACATCACACAGAATGTCATATTTATCTATCTAGAACAACATCCAACAGGAAATTGTTGCCCCCGGGCACACTGGGTACCAGAGAAGTTACATAAACATCCTTATTTCGATGTTCTGCATGCATTCTCACCTCTTCCCATTGATGGATATATCGGATGAGCCGAGACAGTCGGAGGAGTCGAAGCAGACTAAGAATTTTTGTAAATCTGACAATCCGCAAGGCCCTGGCCGTCTTGTAGACTTCAGAATCTACTTGTGTCTCCAGATCTACGATAAGGAAAATGTAATCCACGGGGATGGAGGAGATGAAGTCCACCAGAAACCAGCTCTTCAGATATTTCATCTTAATGGTGTGTGGATCCAGAATAATCTCCGTGTTGTCCTCCACCACAATCCCAGTCCGGAAATTTAGAACCAGATCAGCCAAGAAAAAAGTGTCAGAGAGGACATTGAACACAATCCAGGGTGGGGTGTTCTCATCCTTGAAGAAGGTGATTCCCACCGGAAGGATAATCAGATTTCCCACCATAAGGAGGAGCATAATGAGATCCCAATAAAACCTGAACACAGGTGACAAGAAAAAGGGGGATCGGGGCAAACATTGGGAAGGCCGGGTCAGAGGGGGAGGGGAAAATAGTGAGACAGAGGGGATGTATATTGTGATGTGGAATCAGAAGGAGTACACAAAGGTTTGGGGGGTCATTGACCATGGAAAACAAATAAAACAAAACACAAATTATACATGGAGGTCACAGACAGCACAAGTGGGGGTAATGTGGAGGACATGAGGGGCAGCAGGAATAAGGAAAGAAAGACAAAAGACCTATTAATTATATAAGATAACATATCCATCTTCCATAACCAGTAAGAGTAAAGTATAATGGACTAAAAGCCTTCAACTTACCTACTGATATATTACTATATAACCAAAAGCATCCATCCCTCCCTCATCCCTTACCACCACCACCTCCCCCAAATACTGCTAACACTACATCAATTGTACTCATCCAGCCTTGTGCTCACAGTTTGGTGAAGACCCTTTTCTGCCCCCAATGACTGTGCCCCGGGGTACAAAGCCCCCTCCATAGAGACATGGGGTCACCAGTTTGGTGAGGAGGAACCCGAGTGTCCTGCACAGAGCCCTGACCTCACCCTACTGAACACCTTTGGGATGAAATGGAATGGTGAGCCAGGTCTTCTGACCTCAACATTCCGCCTACCTATATGGCCAGATGTATGGAAGACACCTCCCCCAAATGATGGAGACCAGTTGTCCGCAGTGATGGATCTTGGTAATTTCCCATCATACGAAGACATTGTAGACAATTCTAGACCCAGTGGTCAAAAGTCTAAGGAGCTTCCCCATGGTTGGGTTCAGATGTTTCCAGTGCAGAGTCAAACACGAGACCTTGTAGACCATTAAGCTCTTCTAGCCTTGGGGTCATAGTTTGGCAAAGACCCTTTTCTGCCCCCCCCATGACTGTGCCCCGGGGTACAAAGCCAGCTCAATAAAGACATGGGGTCACCAGTTTGGTGTGGAGGAACTCAAGTGTCCTGCACAGAGCCCTGACCTCATCCTACTGAACACCTTTGGAATGGTGAGCCAAGTCTTCTCATCCAACATCAGTATCTGCCCTCACCAATAGGGGGCAAATCTCCACCATAAGTACCTGACTATACCAATAGAGGCAAATCCCCACCATCAAACCACCATCCGTACCTTACCCCACAAATGGGGGCAAATCCCCACCATTGATACCTGACCTCACCAATTGGGGGCAAATCCCCACCATCAGCACCTGACCTTACCAATGAGGAACAATTCCCACTAACACCCTCCAAATGCTTGTGAAAGACGAAAGATAGGAGGATGGTATGGGGTAATTCTATAATATAGACCATGATGAGGAGGGGTGTATGGAATGAGCTCAGAATTAGTGGCCATGGCTTTTGGAATGTTCACCATAGATCCTATCGATGTGATGGTTGTATGACTGGAAACCTTTGGTGTTATTGTATCTTGGAGTAAAGATATGAACTATAGCTGACAATCTAGTCCTGCACATCTATAATTATTTGGGGTGCACTTCTCACTGTTATATTTCCATGTTTTTCAGTCACATTATGTCCACCATCTTTGTATTTCCCACAAGTCCCTGGTTATATGGTGCTGGTGATGTGTATGACTGTAGCAGGATGACTGATGGGTCCATCATGGCTGTGTTATTGGAGGTACTGATATCTGACTATCCTGGAGTATAATATTATTCTGATCAATACCCCCCAATGCCTTATATTAATCCTGCATGAGAGACATTTATAAGGATAGAATGCAGCCGGGATCGGGTTGTATCATAGCCTCCCCCATTCCTATATCAGCCCCCTGGGGTGTCATCAGGTCAGCTGGGATGAATATCAGTGATCCTGGCTTTAGTTAAACCCTACAGTCTTAATGAAGAATTTGTCTGGCATGGTCCGCACGGACACAATGACTTTCAATCTCGGCACACAGATTATACGGCTCATTGATGGAGCTGATTAGAGGGCACCGGGGACACAGCGAGGGCCTTGGTAGCGGGCAGAGGTGGCGTCTACGTGCACAGCCGGGGGATTTGGTGATGACAACAAATCGCTCACCTGCCAGTGACGTGTGTCTGCTCATCCTGTACATACACCGTGACCTCCGCCTGTCCTCTGTACACCGGATTATACTGCCTGTGATATCCACAGGGAAGATGAAATGATGAAGCTACAATGTTCCTGCCAATTCACCATTGGTGGTGGAATCTGCGGCCAATGAATATCCAGCCGTGGTCAGTTAGTAAATCTGAATTTACAATCAGACATTGGTACCCCTGGTGGTATCTTTCACCATCGGAGGGCGTCGTGTCACCCCATTACCATGCAGCATTTCCATAGAAGGTGAAAGTATAATCTAGCTGAAGATATTCCGTGTTCTAGATCTTTCTAGGTCGGTGGAATTGATGGTCTCAGCTGTGTGATTTTTATACAATCAGATGCATTGAACAATCGTTTGAATAATGTATTGATCCATATATGACCGCCAATCATTTCTACGTGTCTGGCTCTATGGACTGGCAGAATAAAACCTACAACGGGGATCTCCAACACCTCTCATGTGTCTGGGAAAAGCTAAATTTTCCATTGTGCCTGGCCCAGTCCTGTCAGGTCTTCATTGGTTACCCATTACAGGGGGTAATAAGTAGCTGATGTTCATGGGTTCTGGGGCCTCCATTCAGGGCAGGTCCAGGGTATATTGGGGCAGATATATCTCCTGGACAGCCTGAGTTTGTAGCCAGGGACACCAAGGCAGCTCCACCAGGACAACATCCCCACCAGCTCCCACCAGGACCGGCAGATGGCGAGGTGTGACCCCACTGATATGGGCCCTGTGCAATCACCTATGGGGCAGTATGAGGGCAGCAGATGGGTGAGGAAAGGGACAAAAGGGGACTGTAATGGAATGGGTGAGACCCATAGAGAAGAAGGAAACAGACGGTGCCTATTAGTCAGCAGAAAACACAGCAACAGATCTCATCCATCAAACCACATTCCGTGTTCCCACAGACAGAACTGCTGGGGCGAAACGTTTCCGAAACCTTTCCCACGACATTCACCAGGTTCTGATGGAGCTTAACTCCACTCACAACTGATAAATCTATGCTGCTCCCACCATCCCTGTGCTGAGTTCATATATGTGAGTCTGGGTCACATATAAGTGATTTGTGGCTCTATGTGAGTCCCCCGGGTCCTGCCTGGAAGCAGATACATCCTTTGACACGCAATGATGTCAGACATGGTATGAGACATGGTACAGGGAAGACATATAAGATACGGCAGGGATGTATGAGACAGGGTCCTTGATAAGGGGCCCCATTTTTAAAAGTACCTCTAGAAGATATCACACATTGTATAACTACAGACCTTTAAAAACGTAAGGGCCCTCCAGCCACAAAGGGCCACAACCTGTCAGCACTCACCTGAAATCACTGTAAGGATGGATGATCCAGGAGCCGGCAGATTTAACTCTTTGCTGTTCAATCTCTACAGCCTTGTGACTTCCAAACATCCGCAGAGAAAATTTGTTGACGGCTGGCTGCAGTAGGGCCCCGAACTGGCGCTGCATGAAGGTGCCTGGCTCCTCCGACTCAATCTGCTCTGGGGCCTCAGATTTGGGGAGAAGGTTGCTCACGCCAGGTGCTGAGGACTGGCTTAGGCCTGAACCCGGAGATTGGCTTTCTCCAAGGCCTGGAGTTTGGTTGAGTCCTGAAGATGTCTGGCTGAGGCCCGTGACCGAGGGCTGGCAAGGCCCAGAAGGGCCCGTCTGCTGACCATTTCCTAAAGTCTGAGTCTTAGTGGGTTGGCTGGGTGAAGCTGCAGCAGTCTGACTGGGAGAAGGAGAAGCAGAGTGGTTGGAACCAGGAGCAGAAGGCTGAATTGGTGAAGGGGCAGCAGTTTGGTTGGGAGAAGGAGAAGCAGTTTGGCTGGATCCTTTCACAAAAGTTTGGCTGGATCCATGAGTAGAGGTTTGGTTCAGTCCAGTAGAACCACCTGGAACAGGGGACTGAGAAGAAGTCTGGTTGGGTCCTGGAAGAGGAGGCTGGTTGGGCGCCATGACAGAAGTCTGGTTGGGTCCTGTAAGAGAAGGCTGGTTGGGCGCCATGACAGAAGTCTGGTTGGGTCCTGTAAGAGGAGGATGATTGGGCGCCATGACAGAAGTCTGGTTGGGTCCTGTAAGAGGAGGATGATTGGGGGCCATGACAGAAGTCTGGTTGGGTCCTGTAAGAGAAGGATGATTGGGCGCCATGACAGAAGTCTGGTTGGGTCCTGTAAGAGGAGGATGATTGGGGGCCATGACAGAAGTCTGGTTGGGTCCTGTAAGAGGAGGATGATTGGGTGCCATGACAGAAGTCTGGTTGGGTCCTGTAAGAGAAGGATGATTGGGCGCCATGACAGAAGTCTGGTTGGGTCCTGTAAGAGAAGGCTGGTTGGGCGCCATGACAGAAGTCTGGTTGGGTCCTGTAAGAGAAGGATGATTGGGCGCCATGACAGAAGTCTGGTTGGGTCCTGTAAGAGAAGGATGATTGGGCGCCATGACAGAAGTCTGGTTGGGTCCTGTAAAAGGAAGTTCGCTTTGTGCAGACATAGAAGGCTGATTGGATGCAGGCGTCAGGGTAGGAGACTGGCAAGGGCCGGTACTTAAAGGCTGATTAGGTCCTGAAGAAAGAGCCACGCTTGTTTGTACAGGAAGCTGTCCAGGGTGCTGAACTGGCACGGGAGGCTGACTGGGTCTTATCGGAGGTTGCTGTAGTCCTAAAGCAGGCTTGGTAAAGGCTGATGTATGGGTAGGTCTGGGGATTGCAGTCTGTCTAACAATCGGAGTTGTGGTTCCAGCAGAAACTTGTGACTGCTCAGGGGCAATAATTGGAGGCTGGGTGGGAATATTGGACTGAAAGGTTCCTTGTGCAGGGGACTGTGTGGGTCCAAATGCTGAAGGCTGAAAAGTGGACCCTGAATCTAGAGACGTTTGGTGCCCAAGAGTAAGAGTCTGTGTAAACCCTGCAGGTCCAGCCTTACCCCCCTACAGAGGACTGCACACAACGCTCCTCACCCCCTACAGGAGAAGGCACACAACCCACTTACCCCTCTTAAGGGGAAGGCACACAACCCCCCTCACCCCCCTACAGAGGACTGCACACAACGCCCCTCACCCCCTACAGGAGAGGCACACAACCCACTTACTCCTCTTATGGGGAAGGCACACAACCCCCCCTTCCCTTTACAGAGAACGGCACTCAAACCCCTCACCCCATACAAAGGAAAAAACACACACCCCCTCACTCCCTACAGAGGATGTCACACAACCCTAATCACCCCCCTAGAGAGTATGGCACACAACCCCCCTCACCCCTTTACAGAGGAAGGCACACAACTCCTCATGCTTCCTACAGAGAATGGCACACAATCCTCTCATCCTCTACAGAGGACGGCACACAACCCCCCTTCACCCCCCTACGGAGGATGGCACACAACCCCCCTTCACCCCCTCAGAGGATGGCACTCAACCCCCTTCATCCCCCTGCAGAGGACAGCTCCAAACCTCCTTACATCCTACAGAGGATGGCACACAACCCTCCTCATCCCTCTACAGAGGACGTCACCAAACCTCCCTTACTGCCTACAGAGGACAGCACTCAACTCCCCACCCCTCTACAGAGGATGGCACACAACCCCCTTCACACCCTACAGAGGACGGCACACAATCCCTCTTAACTTTCTACAGAGGACGGCACACAACTTCAATTCCCCCCTACACAGGACGGCACACAAACCCTCTTCACCTTCCAACAGATAGCACACAACCCACTCACTCCGCTACAGAGGATGGCTCACAACCCCCCTCACCCCCCTAAAATTGGATGACACACAACCCCCTCACCACTGCACAGAGGAAGGCAAACAAACCCTCTCACCCCCTACAAAGGACAACACACACACACCCTCACTCCCTACAGAAGACGGCACACAACCCCAATCACCCCCTTACAGAGGACAGCACACAACTCCTCTCACCCCCTACAGGTGAAGGCTCACAACCCACTCACCCCTCTTAAGAGGAAGGCATACAACACCCCTCACCCCTCCACAGAGGACGGCACACAACCCCCTTCACTCCTTTACAGAGGACAGCACTCAAACCCCTCACCCCATACAAAGGAATTATCCCCCTACAGAGGACAGCTCAAATCCTCCTCACCCCCAACGGCACACAACCCCCCTCACCCCCCAACAGAGGATGCCGCACAACCCCCCTCACCCCCCTACAGAGGACGACACACAACCCCCTTCACACCCTGCAACGGACAGCACACAGCCCACTCACTCCTCTACAGAGAACGGCAAACGCTCCCTTTCACCCCTCTACAGAAGACATCACCAAACATCCCTTACTACCTACAGAGGACAGCACTCAACTCCCCACAAACTCTACAAAGGATGGCATAAATCCCCCCCATACCCTACAGAGGATGGCACACAACCCCTTCACCCCCTACAGAGGACGGCAGTCAGCCTTCCACAGAGGATGGCACACAACTTTAATTAGCCCCTACACAGGACGGCACACACACCCCCCTCACCTTCCAACAAGAGATGACACTAAACCCCCCTCCCCTTTCTACAGAGGACAGCACACAGCTCTCCTCACCCCCCCTACAGAGGACAGCACACAAATGGACTGCACAAAACCCCTCTCATTCGAGGACACAACCCCCCTCACCCCCACAGAGGAGGGCACATAATAGAAGACGACAACCCCAATCACCCCCTTACAGAGGATGGCACACCCCCCCACCCCCTACAGTGGACAGCACAACCCCCACCCCCTACAGAGCACTACACACAACCCCGCTCACCCCTTCAGAGAGGATGGCACACAACCCCATTCACCCTTCTACAGAGGACAGCACAAAACTTCCAACACCCCCTAAATAGGACATTACACAACCCCCCTCAAGCCCTACAGAAGATGACACACAAACCCCCTCGCCTCTCTACAGAGGACAGCACAAAACTCCCCCTACTACCTACAGGGAAGGCACACAACTCCTCATGCCTGCTACAGAGGACAGCACTCAACTCCCCACAAGCTCTACAAATGACGGCATCAATCCCCCTCATGCCATAGAGGATGGCATACAACCCACTCACTCCTCTAAAGAGGACGGCACACATCTCCCCTTACCCCTCTACAGAGGATGGCACAAAACCCCCTCACCCCTCAACAGAGGATGGCACACTACCCCCTTCACCCCCTTCAGAGGACGGCATATAACCCCCTTCAACCGTCCACAGGCACACAACCCACTCACCCCTCTAAAGATGATGGCACACAACCCCCCTTCACTCTGCTACAGAGGACGGCTCACAACCCCCCTCAGCCCCCTAAAGAGGATGGCACACAACCCCCTCACCACTTTTCAGAGGAAGGCAAAAAACCCCCTACAGAGTACAACACACCCTCACTCCCTACAGAGGATAGCACACAACCCCAATCACCCCCCCTACAGAGGACGGCATACAACCCCCCTCCCCCCTACAGGAGAAGGCATACAACCCACTCACCCCTCTTAAGAGGAAGGCATACAACCCCAATCACCCCTCCACAGAGGGCGGCACATAACCCCCTTCACTCCCCTAGATAGGACAGCACACAACCCCCCTCACCTCTTACAGAGGACGGCACACAACATCCCTCACCCCCTACAGTGGACAGCACACAACCCCCTCCCCATCCCCTACAGAGCACAACACACAAACCCCCTCACCCCTCCAGAGAGGACAGCACACAACCCCCCTCACCCTTCTACAAAGGACGGCACAAAACCTCCCACACCCCCTAAAAAGGACATTACACAACCCTCCTCACCCCGTACAGAGGACGGCACACAACCCTCCTCACCCCGTACAGAGGACGGCACACAACCCCCCTCACCCCGTACAGAGGACGGCGCACAACTCCGGTCACCCCTCTACAGAGGACGGCACACAACTCCCCTCACCCCTCTACAGAGGATGGCACACAACTCCCCTTACCTTTATACAAGGGATGGCACACATCCCCCCCACCCCTCTCACCCCCCTACAGAGGACAGTACACCCACATGAGTAGAATGCCACCCCCTCCCTTTGGTAAATCCTGCCAGCCACGCCTTGTCTAAGGAGAGGTCCCTGGGCTCACTGGTAGAATTGACCCGTGTCGTTCCTTTGGGTTACACTTCTGTTTTTTTGATCTGGTGTTTTTTGTTCCTATTAAATGATATAATGGTCATTGGGGCTGTGCCATCCTCTGTAGGGGGGTGGGGGAATTTTTTTCCAGGGGGAAAAAATCATAGATCAAACCCCCCATAAAGTGAAAATGAGAGAACCCCTCACCCCATTTCTGGCCATGATCAAGCCAATCCTCAGTGACACCATTCCCACCTACCGGGGTTTTACCACCATGATCGGCCATGACGGATGGGATTGCTGGGCCGTAGAGCTGAGGGGAGCTTAATCCCAATACAATGCTTGTCTAGATGAACCAATTAGATTGGGCCAATTTCTCAGGTGTAGTATGGCAGCTGTGGTGGGGGAAACCAGAAGAGTAAAGGACCCTCTAGAGACCCTTAAAGGAGCACCCAGCCCCATTTATTGGTATTGGTCTGTTGTACACCACTCCTTCAGGACCATTACTATAATGCGGCCTCACCATTAGTGCAGAAAAAGGGGGCTAACTAAAGGAACATCCACCTATATATTATAAAATCATTTTCATAATATGTGTTGCTGGTATTGGCCTAAAAAGTCCCCCCAAAAATTGGTGGTTTTCACCGTCTATTTCTCTCCCCCAGCAGGAAGTGTCTCAGCCTGGCCATAGAAGACATTCTACATATGAGGGCAGCCACTGGGGCCCCAGGGCATTATAAAGGAGTTGATTGGACGATTGTTTCTTTTCAGACTCTCTATTTGGAAGATTGTATGGAGCAGACAGAGTGGAAGTCTCTCAGAGATGTGTGTTACCTGAACTCCAGTTCTTTAGCCTAAGATCATGTGATATAAAGTGATGCGCTCCCCCTGCAGGTGGGGAGGAAATACACAGGAACCAATCACATGACCTTGAAATATTAACTGTCTATTCCTCTCCTTTATGTACACCACCACAGACAATGTCAGAGATATGGGTATTTTATTGAATTGATACACAAAGGACTCCCAGAATTCCCAGCACTGACAGTGTCCACATGACATATTTCCGTCAGGCTCCGTCCCTCTTCCAGGTTGGTCACATGACCAAGCAGCGGCCTTTCTGCTGCAGTGACTCAGCGACAGCGCTGGCTCCAGTGTTCAGGTCCCTGTAACTCAGGAGCTTCACGAAGGACGATTCCTGGCGATACGGCTCCTCCTGCCGCACAATCGCCCGCAGCTCCCGGGAGAGGCGAACGTTTCCTCCAGCTGTCTTCAGCTGGTCACTGGTGTTCTGTGTTGGAGGAGAGATGGAGGTCACATGATCAGAGAGCGCTACAGAAATCAGTACAATGAGTCCCTAGGTTATTGGCCAATGCCTGACCCCCCACTATGTGTCACCTACCACCTAGTCACTGATTGGCTGCTGTGGGTGCTCTTACCTTAGGTAGGTTGTACTTTTCCCGGAAATGTTCCCGCATTAGCGCCCTCTCTGCCTTCTGCTGGGTGTGCAGCGAGCTCCTTCTTGTCCTGCACAGGAAACAAATGGCAGCCTGGTGACAACCTGAACTTCCAGAATCAAACAGGAAGTCCTGATACTAGAAACCCCTATCACAAAACACGTGGGCGGGTCTAAATGCCTGGCCCAGCACTCACATCTCAGGTCGCAGCACTCGGTGTTGGTCATCAGAGCTCCACCTTCTGGTCTTGTTGGTTCTGGGCTGTCCTGAGGATTGGAAATCCTCGGCGAAGGTCCCAGAGGTGCAGCATGAGGGGCTCTTCATTGGGGCCCCAAACAGGAACTTGGCCACGGAAGTCATAGTGGATCACCGGGCAGAGGTCACCATGGCAGAAGATTCCTGAAACACAGACATCAGATGTGAAGGAACCCCCAAGGACAATCACAGGGGGAAATGTAGGACCTCACATGATAGGGCTCAGGTAGGGGGTCTAGATGAGTGGGTAGGTGGTCATAGGAGAGCCACAAGGGGCGGAAGAACAATTGGGAAAGATGGGCAAATCTAGTGAATGATCACCTCCATTCACCCCAACCTACCCCCCACCTTCCATTCATCCCAACCTACCCCTCGCCGTGCACCCCCCCCACCTTCCATTCACCCCAACCTACCCCTCGCCGTAGGCACAGGACTTCCTGCATGATGGAGGCCCAGCACTCTGCTCTCACAATCCTGACACAAGCACAGGGTTTTCATACAAACATTAGGTGTTTATTTCTCACAAAGACTGTACAAAACTTGATATAAAAACACTGCGAGCCACCCCCCCCCCTTAACACTGACATTATAAATTATAGGACATCAATATACAGGTGCAGTGTAGGCCTCCCACCACCGGGTGGAGCAGCACACAAGCAGAATTCTATGTACATGGCAGCTTGGACTATACAGAATATATAGAATATGTCACATATAGACAGCGCCCCCCACTGCCCATCAAGCACCAGAATGACCCCACCCCCCTCCAGTGGCCTGTAGTCATCGGCTGATATCTCTTCCCGTGTCCCAGTGTTTCATGGCGTGTTCACTCTTCAGGGGGGAGAAGAACGGATGTTTCAGGGCCTCTGATAGGGTCATACGTTTGGACGGCTCATATTCCAACATTCCTTCTATCAGATCAAAGAGCTGGTGGTGATCTTGTGACTCCGAGACCATGTACCGCTGCAAGAGAGGGAGGAGTCAGAGGAGGGGCCCCACAACTTTCCATACAAACATATACCTATGCAGGGTGACAGGGCCTCTTTATACCCCCCTCCAGCCATTATACAACCCACAGAGCCTCTCACATGTGGGGGGGGAGGCCCACCCCCCAGCCCCTGAATTTAGAGATGGGAGGAAATAGCTGTAGTGCAATGTGCAGACACATGTGGCCTACATAAATAGATCTATGGAGCCTTCCATATAACTTCTATACACCTAACATTCATCAATATGTCATGATTCACACTGAGTGTATCCACATACCCGGCAGTCATACCCATCCTTACCTTCATAGGTTTGCAGTTGTCCCGGACGTAGCGGCCCGCCGATGAACCTTCCTCCCAGTCCAGCCGTCCGTGGTAGAAGTATTTCTGCTTCCTGAAAGATAAGGCTAAGGTAAGATGACCCCCCCAGGGTGCAAACCCCTCCCAATCACCACACACTGACCCCCACGGGGCTTTACCTGGTCTTCCGAACCATGCGGGAGGGGATGGGGCCCAGAATCCTCTCCATCATAGCCAGGTGCTCCTTGTTGTCGTGTGTCTGGAAAGAGGCGGGCATGAGTACAGGACGGGGGGGACAAGCACCATGCAAAGTGAGGGGCCCCTGAACACTCACCTGGAAGAGGGTGAAGCCCACATAATACTCGAATATAATGCAGCCGATGCTCCACACATCACAAGGTTGGCTCCATCCAAGCTCTAGGTCAGGATGAAGGTAATTAGTGTCAGACATGGCTGCAGGAAACAAGTCACACACAGCGGAGGGCCACTCACCTAGGATGACCTCCGGCGCTCGGTAGTGCCGGGTGGACACAATAGTGCTGTGATGTTCGCTGTCGAATGTGGCGCTGCCAAAATCCACAACTCGGATGTCCGTCTTCCTCACACACCTTTCATCCCTCTTCTGGGGGAACGCGGTGTCACCAGAGAGAAGACACGGTGCAAATATTAGGAAACCTTCAGGTGGTAAACAGATACATGGGGGGAGGGGGGACTGGCATACCAGGTAGGGGCAGGGTGACACCACTATACCAATCTCCCATAACACAGAAGTCAGCACCCACCTTCTCCACGTTATACGTCAGGTCGTAGTCAGAATCCACAAACAGAATATTCTCCGGCTTCAGGTCCGTGTGAGTCAGCTTATTGTCATGAAGGACTGCAGGAAAAACCCGATGGAAGGGGCCACAGAAAAGACCCCCGAGGGGCTGCCATGACTGGACCATATTTTGGGGTCCACTAATACACAGAGACCCCAATGGGGCGTATGGGGGATCACTATCAATATATGGGGAACCTCCAGGATTGGGGCGTTGCTGGAGATTATGGGGGTCTATAAACATACATAGAGCCCGCCCGGGTGCAGTCATTAGTAGAGCGTATGGGGGGGTCATTTATATTGAGGGCCCCCAAGGGGTTTCCCTGGTCAGTCCTTATTGGAGGGGTTCCCTCATATTACAGAGGACCCCCGGGGCCCCTATGAGGGTCTCCAGTCATACAGGGAGGATTATGGGGGGGCGGTCGTGATTTGAGGGCTCTGTGTGCCCCCTTCCCCAATTCCTTATCAAGTGTAATGAGGTCAGAATAGATATCGGGGGTTGTGGCCCCTCTATCGCCCCCTCCCTGTGTTACAAACAATATTCCACCAATGAGCACCCAGCTGGATGGCACCAACATTAGGAGTGGCGGTGTGGAGTCATTATACATCGGATGTACCATTGTGTGTCCACCTGCACCCCGCCACGGCTTATGTTGGCTCCATCGTCACTGTGTATAGTTCATGATTATCAGTCAGGGTCACATGGTACAAGAGAACCTGAAAATACCGAGTGCCTGGCTGATGGTAAGATATAGGGGGAGGGGAATATTGTGGAGTGTCAGCTCTGCAGCTCGCAGTCTTGGGCTTTCATGTCGTGGTCATGTGATCGCTTCCCTGCCCATACAACAGATAATGATTGGACAAACACGAGAAATCTCTGATCATGTGATTCCCCACTGGGAACTTTTATTGTCACCAAATACACCGAACGGACAATTTATTCCTCAACAGACACCGAAATCTGACCAATCTAGACAGAGGAGTGTCACATGACTACTTACATTTCACTGCCTGACACACTTGCTGGGCCATGTGCCGCACTTGGTGGATGGGGTACGGTAGGTAGTTATTCTCCTTTAGGAAATCGAAGGTGCTGAGACCCAACAGTTCAAACGAGATGCACATGTGTCCGTGGTAGTCAAACCAATCAAACATTCGCACACAGAGACTGCAGGAAGGAAATACCGACAATCAGTAAAGGGAGACCCCTGCCCCCGCCTCCTGGGAATGGAAGGGGGGAGCCCACACCAGGACCCCTTAACGCCCCCAGGAAGTGCACTTACTGTTTACTTTCGGGGTCCTTTTCGCTGATTTTCTCCAGCACGTTGATCTCTAATCGAGCCGCCTCTTTGTACTTCTCCACATTTTTTATGATTTTTAATGCCACGCGAATGCCTCCCCTGCAGCACAGAACAGAAATATAACAGCTGGCAGCGCCATCCGGGGGAGGGGGCAATGTAGTGACACAGAGGTACAGAATTATCACAGGACAGACAACTTCCTGTCTATAGGAGGAGACATATAGGGAGATATAGGGATACAAGACCACCTCCCCCGCATTGATCTGATGGGCCGCCATCACAACACTCACCGTCTGTGGTCTATACACTGCACAACACGTCCAAAGGTGCCCTCGCCCAGTGTGCTGACAATCTCATCTGTGAAGAGGAGAGAAGAGGGGTAAGTGAGGTGGTTGGGGACTGCTGAGGCCGGGTATTACTCTAACTTCCTGCCCTCCAACTAATAGGAATATATACAGAAATATTTTATGATAAATATAATAAAAGGAGGAAGAGGAGGAGGAGGAAGGGGGCTTCTCTGCATTAAACATAAAAGACAGACAAGTGTGCAGCGTCTCTGGGGGAGGGGGGATCTTAGAACTAGAGAGCTAAATTATGTTACGATTTGGCTGTACATCTTTCTTGTAGCCAGTCGCCGCTGCGATAGATCAGGTGACCCTCCACGTCGTCTTCCACACTCTTGGCCTGCCTGCTGCTCTGGCGACTCGTCTGCCCCGTCATTTCCGGCAATACACCACCATTCACCAGCCAATCAGATTTTCAAACCAGCGGCACAAAGGTTGGTTGGTTTGGAAATTCATTCAGTTTGAGGTAGGAGGGTGTGCAGTAGATTCCCAGCCAATTCATACGGCACATAGGAATATATAACGATAGGGATATTGCAAGGGAACAGGTCAAGATACAAATACACTAACTCACAAATCAAAAAGAAAAAAAAAATAACATTCTGCTTACGTTTCTTTCATTTGTTTGTAAAAGCAGGAAAAACGGGAGCAAAAATAAAAGAACCTGGCGCCCCTCCCCCAATAATGAGCCCAATACCCCAGAGGTGGAGGAGGGGGGGTATCTATGGGGTATTAGCAATCTATACACAGGCTATGACATTAATACACAAATTATAGGGGACATACAGGGAATATATCACTAATACACCCTGGGACATCTAACCCACCCAATAATACAAGGGGGGCATTTACCCAGTAAAACAAGGGGAGGGGGGCACTTACCCAGACTTGCCCTATAAAGAGAAGGGAGGGGGGTAGAACGTCTCAGGTTTGGTACTCACCGATGATGAGCGGCTATAAGACCTTGTTCTATGCTTCCTGCGTTTCTGTTTGCGCCGGCTGCTCTTGCAGCTCCTGTATGTGTCCTCACGGGAGCGCCGGTAGTCGTATGAATGGCGATATTCCGCGTCGTAGTAAAGCTCTCTGTCCCGGCTGTAGTCATTCCTCCGGTATGTGTCCACGTATCTTCTGTCATATGGCCGCCTGTCCGATGATCGCGCCTCGTAGCTGGGGGAGGAGGAGGGTTTAGAGATCCATGGAAGAGACAGAATATTGTCCAGAATGCGATTGGCAGGCGGAATTCTCCCACAATGCACCTCCCGGCGGTTCCATGCGGAGGACAGTTCTGCTCCCGGGTTCAGCATGCGTTGGTGCTGCTCGGTGTCCCCCGGCCATCGCATGCACTGACCGCACACCGAGCGCACAAATAAAATGCGCTGACAATAAACAAGCGGAAGCGGATGAACCAATCAGGGCCGATTAGCTGCCGCCAGGTGAACGCACCGGGAATGTAGGTCCGGGGTCACGTCAGCACCTCTGTACAGCTGTGAGGTCATGTGATCAGCTCGGGCGGCCGGCTTTGTCCCCTTTACACGGAGCTCTCTTTTGGGGTCTCATTCAGACTGCGGGGACGCCGGGATCCTCGACGACTGCCAGACAGAAGACGCCGGAGAGAGGAGGCGGAGCTGAGATCCCCACAACTCTGCATAGGGGCCCTCAGGGGCCATCTGTCAGGGTCCAAAGGCAGCGGACTCTTCAGGGGCTAAAGGGGGGAGATAAAAGGGGTCAACATCAAAAAATGCCAACAATATCACCCCGCCCACTGGTCATATGATCACAGAAACTCGGCAACAATGGCACCATATTCACCCAAACCAGGTGAATATTGGATTCACCCTCCATAGATGGGTCATATGTCATGCCAACCCCCCTGAATATTGGATTCACCCCCCATGGATGGCTTATACGTCACCCCCATCCCCCCTGAATAATGGATTCACCCCCCATGGATGGCTCATATGTCACCCCCAACCCCCCTGAATAATGGATTCACCCTCCATGGATGAATGATTCATCTCCAATATTCCAGCTTCCCTCACCTGCTTCATGTTGTTCCCGCCTTCCTTCAGGCTCCTCCTGGAGCGGTTCAGCAATCGGGCCACAAACATGCGGGTGTTACGCCCTCCCTTCAGGTCTCCCAGGGACACGGCGCCGCTTCTTGAGAGCCGCTGGAGGGCCCGGTGTGTCAGCAGGAAATGGGTCTTCCCAGCAGAACCGGTCCGAAGAAGTAAGGGGGAGGCCGGCAGGTGATGCGTGGGGAGGCCGGAGGCTGCGGGGACAGACGGTGATACATTGCAGGGGATGTATGAAAGATCCGGCACACATTCTACAACCCGAGCTTGTACAACCCGAGGGTCTCTCCTACCTGCTGCATCTACAGACGACACGGAGAGGTCGTCCTCTTCTAGCTCCTTCATAAAATCCCCCAAATCTGAGGAACACAAGAAAAATATCAGACACCAGCAGTCTATTCAATATACCCCACTGGGACATCATCAGAGGGGGGTGATTGGTCAATCTACTGGGGTGACATCATCACGCAGCGCCGTCCATCTTTTTGTCCAATCCCCACCCAGCACTGTCTAACCACCACCATCCAATCCTGGGGGCAGCTGCTACGATGACTTCGGATGTCACCGGAGTACTACAATGCCCAGCACGTGAAGGGAAGACAGTGTGTCAGACAAGGTAAAGCATTCAGCTCCGCCCACTGACCTGCGTGACCTTTCATGATAACTGTCGCCATGTCTGTGCCTGCGGCCTCGGCTGCTGCTGCTTCGCGATCGGCTTCTCCTCCTCCGGTGCTTCCGGCTTCTGTAACGTTCGTGGTAACTTCCTCTGCTCCGCCTCTCCGATGACCGGTACCGTCTGGAGTGCGGCATCTACAAGGGGGGGCAAAGAGGGTTAAAGGGGGTATAGACCCTAATATATTGTCATATGGGGGGCATAATACAGTGACCTCGGGTGTTATATGAAGACAATTACTGGTTACTGGAGGACGGGGGATCCAATAGGAGGACAGCAAATTCAGAGGTCCCAGAAATAGAACCTGGAGGACAGCACGAGTCCTCCAATCACAGGGCTGCCACATATACAGATGGGCCCAAGCACGAGTCCTCCAATCACAGGGCTCCCACATATACAGAACCTGAAGGACAGCATGAGTCCTCCAATCACAGGGCTGCCACATATACAGAACCTGAAGGACAGCACGATTCCTCCAATCACAGGGCTGCCACATATACAGAACCTGAAGGACAGCACGAGTCCTCCAATCACAGGGCTNNCAATCCACTGGGGTGACATCATCAGGGAGGGGTAACTGGTCAATCTACTGGGGTGACATCATCAGAGAGGGGTAATTGGGCAATCTATATAAAAAATAAGTGAGAAGCAATTGGCCCATATCCTGGCAGGTGGGGATTCCCTCCCCCATGATGTCATAGGGAAGTGATGAGGATGTTCTCACTCACCTGTCTGGAACATGGAGGAGATTCCAGGGTCACTGTGTGAACGGACTACAAATCTTGGCACCTGATTGGTACATAGTGCTTTAGGCCTTGTGTTCTCACTGTATCGACGATGGGGGCATTCTGGAGTCTGGCAGGGGGAGGAGTGGTGGAGGGAACAACCAGAACCTCGGCTTAACTCCCGCCCGCGAGGGATCTTCCCCTTCACTCGCAGCTCAGGGAAACATGGACCAACTAGCGTCCCAATACTTTCCAGCCTGTTACAGCTACGAGTGTTACCACTAATGGTGGATGGAGGGTCCTGGCAAGAGCTGGGTGTGGAACAGGAGAAGGAGCGCCCCTCTTTAATTCGGGGAACTGACACCTCCTCAAATGGCCCCTGCAGGCTGAGGGTGGGGCTCTGCTGGTGATGTCCACACTGATCACAGTCCACGCTCAAACAGTAATCAGCACGGCTACGCTGGATAGATCGGTACAACACATAATCCACAGAACCCACGGAACCCTGAACATCCAGCAAGACGGAATCTTCAGAGGGGCTGCTGTCATCTGCAAGAAAAAGAACCACCAACATCATCCACGGGAGGGGGAAGGAGGGCTGAGAACAGCAGGAGTAGATCTTATAGGATATTTCCCCTATACTCTGACACAATGAAATACCTCCACTGAATGATCATGGAGTCCACCAAATGACCACCACCACTGCTTCACCAAATCACTATTCTGCAACCTTGTTATTACCACTAAACCTAGTCTGCCATGTCCACCAACCCACCATTACCACTAAACCTACTCTACTATCTCCACCATCCCACCATAACCACTAAACCTTGTCTGCCATGTCCGCCATCCCACTATAACCAATAATCCTAGTCTGCCATGTTAACCAACACACCATTGCCACTTAACCTAGTCTGCCATACAAAATCTAGTCTACTATATCACCATTACCCCAAAACCTAGTCTACTATCTCCACCATCCCACCATTACCCCAAGACCTAGTCTACTATCTCTACCATCCCACCATTACCACTAAACCTAGTCTACCATGTCTACCAACCTACCATTACTACCAAATCTAGTCTACTATCTCCACCATCCCACTATTACCAATAAACCTAGTCTACTGTCACCACCATCCCACCATTACCAGAAAATCTGGTCTACTATCTCCACCACCCCACCATTACCACTTAACCTAGTCTACCCTATCCTCCATCCCACCATTACCATTAAACCTAATCTACTATCTCCACCATCTCACCATTACCACTAAACCAAGTCTAATATCTCACTATTAACACTAAACCTAGTCTACTATCTCCACCATCCTACCATTATCACCAAACCTAGTCTACTATCTTACCATTGCCACTAAACCTAGTCTGCCATGTCAACCTACTCTACTATCTCCAACATTTTACCATTACCACAAAACCTAGTCTACTATCCCCACCATCCCACCATTACCACCTAATCAAATCTATCACCACCACCCCACCATTATCACTAAATCTGGTCTACTATCTCCACCATCCCACCATTACCACTAAACCTAGTCTGCCATGCCCACCATCCCACCATTATCACTAAACCTAGTCTACTGTCCCACTATTACCACTAAACCTAGTCTGCCATGTCAACCTACTCTACTGTCTCCAACATTTTACCATTACCACAAAACCT
>NC_092869.1:299080-310061 GCF_032062135.1 Pyxicephalus adspersus
TCACCACCATCCCACCATTATCACCAAACCTAGTCTACTATCTCACCATTACCACTAAACCTAGTCTGGCATGCCAGCCTACTCTACTATCTCCACCATTTTACCATTACCATAAAACCTAGTCTACTAACCCCACCATCCCACAATTCACACCTAATCTAGTCTAATATCACCACCATTCCACCAATAACACCCAATCTAGTCTACTATCTCCATCATCCCACCATTACCGCTTAACCAAGTCTTCTATATCCACCATCTCACCACTACCACCCAACCTAGAGTACTATCTCCACCATCCCATCAATACCACCACACCTAGTTTACTATCTCACTAATACCACTAAACCTAGCCTGCCATGTCCACTCTCCCACCATTAACATTAAACCTAGTCGGCCATGTCCTCCATCCCACCATTATCAGCAAACCTTGTTTACTATCCCACCATTTCCACTAAACCTAGTTTGCCACGTCCACCATCCAAGTATTATCACCAAACCTAGTCCAAAATCTCACCATTGTCAATAAAGCTAGTCTGCCGTGGTCATAATCTCACCAGTACTAGAAAACCTGGTCTACTATCCCACCACTACCACTAAACCTAACCTACTATCTCTACTATCCCATCATTACCACTAAACCTAGTCTACTATCTCCACCATCCCACCATAACTACCCAATCTAGTCTACTATCTCCATCATCCAACCAATACCACCCAATCTAGTCTACTATCTCCATCATCCCACCATTACTACCAAACCTAGTCTACTATGTTAACCAACCCACCATTACCAAAAAACTCACTCTACTATCTCCACCATTTCACCATTACAGCTAAACCTTGTCTTTTATCTCCACCATCCCACCATTACCACCTAACTTAGTCTACTATTTACACCATCCCACCATTACCACTAAACCTAGACTGCCATGGTCACCATCTCACCAATACCACTAAACGTTGTCTACTATCCCACCATTACCACTAAACCTAACCTACTATCTCTACCTCGCCATCTTTACCACTAAACCCAGACTACTATCTCCATCATCCCACCATTACCACTAAACCTAGTCTGTCATGTCCACCATCCCACCATTATCACCAAACCTAGTTTACTGTCACAGCATTACCATTAAACCTAGTCTGCCATGGTCACAGTCCCACTAATACCACTAAACCGAGTCTACTATCTCACCATTACTACTAAACCTAGTCTACTAATTCTTCCATCCCAACATTACCACCCAACCTAGTCTACTATCTCCACCATCCCACCATTACCACTAAATCTAGTCTGCCACGTCCACCATCCCATCATTATCAACAAACCTAGTTTACTATCTATCCCAGCATTACCACTAAACCTAGTCTGCCATGGTCAACATCTCACTAATACCATTAAACCTAATCTACTGCCTCACCGTTACCACTAAACCTCGTCTAATATCTCTACCATCCCATCATTACCACTAAACCTATCCTCACTATCACACTATTACCCCCTAATCTAGTACGCCATCTTACCAATACCGCTGTGTCCAGTGGAGTCCCTCTGCTCAGATGTACTGTGGCTGGTATTATGCTGGGCCTGGGCATCATACAAAGTGGCCTGTAGAAATGAACGAATCATGAAATCTTATCAAACTAACATCCACAAGGAGCCGTAGATGGCAATGACCTACCTGGCTGTCTTCTCGAAGCCCCATAACACTCTCATAGGACGGGGGGAAGTCTGTAGGGTAGAGCGGGATGGGGCTGTCCATTGAGCCATTATAAGTGATACTGGAGACACAAACAGAAGGATGGTCAGTGGACTCTTCCAGACACAATATTCTACAGAATATTCTACAACTGTCAGAATGAAAGGATCCTTCACTCCAACTCTAACGGTTCAATTGTTGGGGGATGGTGGTGGCTAAATCCCCCATTCGTGGCTCCAGCAATGGGAACTCCAAATCACCTACAGTAAGTACAAACCTGGTCGCTTTCCATTGCTATCACCAAATTCCAGGGCTCTGGTGGTAAAATCTCACCATGGGGTTTCTGAAGAGATCATTGGGTGACCCAAAGGGTGAGATTGGGGGAAGAACAAAGAACTTGACCAAGCCACAGCCTAATGAGGTAAGTGGGCAGACACAGGAAGCCCACAAATACAAGGCTGAGGATTCTGATGTTTTACCTGAACATGATTTGTTCTAGAGAGACAACCAAGACATCAATGGGAACTCTGATCTGGGCAACAGCTGGAGCTACGGGGTGTACTTACCTCTGTGCGTCAGTCTCAGAGCTGCATGTGTACTCGGGAGGGTAATATGGTGGAGGTGGCACTGGAGGAACAAACTCCTCACATTCAATCATGTTTTGCAGAATGGTGTCCTGGGGGGAAAAACACTCCAGATTGATAGAGGTGGATCGGTGAGGTGCCAGCTGGAAGACAGAGAAATCGTTATTTGTGGTTGTGGGGGGAGGGTCTAGAGAAAAGGCGGACATGATGGAAGCTGGGTAAGTGCCCGCATGGACTTACAACATGGATGACATCCAATGAGAAAATCTGAATGCAGCAGATGACAGCAGACAGGGTGCAGATGATGGTGGAGAAGATGGTGAGGCCACACACACTGAACAAGAGGTCCTACAACACACAAAGAGCCGTAAGTCAGAGGACGGCCAATGGCAACTCACCAAGAGGCTGAGACCCGGGGTGGAGGCAACCCGATGGAGCAATTTCCGGAATATGAAGGAAAATACAGAGAATGTATAAGAATACAAAGGATGATATATAACACCCCTACATCTGTAACCCCAACTTCCTGACAGGACAACAACAATGGATCACATACCACCTACCTCCATCCTTTCCTCATTCCATGAGACCTACCTCCATCCCCTTCTCCTCCCATGCCACCTACCTCCATCCTTTCCCCATCCCATGCCACCTACTTCCACCCTTTTCCCATCCTATGCCACCTACCTTCATCCTCTCCCCATCCCATGCCACCTACCTCCATCCTCTCCCCATCCTATGCCACCTACCTTCATCCTTTCCTCATCCCATGCCACCTACCTCCATCCTCTTCTCATCCCATGCCACCTACCTCCATCCTCTCCCCATCCATTGCCACCTACCTCCATCCTCTCCTCATCCCATGCCACCTACCCCTATCTTCTACCCATCCCATGCCACCTACCTCCATTCTCTCCCCATCCTATGCCACCTAAATCCATACTCTGCACATCCGATGCCACCTAGGTCCATCCTCAACTCATCCCATGCCACCTACCTCCATCCTCCTCTTATCACATGCCACCTACCTCGATCCTCTCCTCATCCCATGGCACCTACCTCCACCCTCTCCCAATCTTATGCCACCTACCTCCATCCTTTCCCTATTCCCTCCACTTACCTCATTCCTCTCCCTATTCCATAACACCAACATCCATCTTCTGCCAACCCCATCACCTATTCTTATCACCTACCTTTATCTTCTCCCATTCCCATCACCTACCATTACCACTAAACCATAGTTGCCATTCTCTCCCCACCAACAACCTGCATTTTCTATCTATCCTATTACAACCTACCTCCATTCATTCCTTCATCTTCATCACCCACCTCTATTCTAAACAAATCTTCTATTACAACCTACCTCCATCAACTGCTCATCGTCCACCATATAACTCCATTCTTTCAACATCCACACCACCTACCTTCATTCTTCTTCTACCCCCCATTACCATTTTCCATGCTATCATCTCCCCCCCCCCCCCCCCCCCCCCCCCCCCCCCCCCCCTCCCCCCCCCCCCCCCCCCCCCCCCCCCCCCCCCACCACCACTTCTTCCACCATTTACCTCTATCCCCCAAACATTCCCTGCCACTTACCTCATCTTCTCCCCGTCACCAACCACCTACCTCCATCTTCTCTTTACAGCCAGCCACCTACATCTGTCCTCCATCTCCTAACTACCCCATCTACCTCCAACACACTTATCTAGCCCCACCTCCCCCTTCAGGTACAAGCCAGAAAATGTTATGTCACCTTTAAGGCCGTGCGGATGCTGTCACACTGGTGATTGGGGTAAAGGGTAAGTTTCTCCAGTTCCCCACAATCAGATGGCGCCTCCTGCTGTAAAGCGGGGTGACAGCAGATGCACCAGTTGTTCTCCTGTAGGTGAGAAACAGATCAGGGTCAGGTAAGTGTGAGGGGGCCCCGAGCACTGCCCCCACATTGGTGCACACCTACCTTCTTACATGAGTTGAAGGATTTTACCAGCTGCCCATTCTGGCAAGACAAGATGGACCCTGCAAGGCTCAACATGACGCTCAGGGCGCTCAGCAAGGTAAACACCGTAACCTGGAACACATTGATCAGTATGGTGGGGCACCGTAGGACATACCAAGGACCAACATGGAACTAAAACCAAACTCTCCTGAACTACAACCCCTGGCCCACCCTCTTACCCTCCCTAGGCACTGGCACTCCATGATTATCACTAAATCTGGTCTACTATCTCCACCATCCCACCATTACCACTAAACCTAGTCTGCCATGCCCACCATCCCACCATTATCACCAAACCTAGTCTACTGTCCCACTATTACCACTAAACCTAGTCTGCCATGTCAACCTACTCTACTGTCTCCAACATTTTACCATTACCACAAAACCTAGTCTACTATCCCCACCATCCCACCATTAACACCTAATTTAGTCTACTAGCACCACCATCCTACCAATACCACCCAATCTAGTCAACTATCTCCATCATCCCACCATTACCGCTTAACCAAGTCTTCTATATCCACCATCCCACCATTATCACCAAACCTAGTCTACTATCTCACCATTACCACTAAGCCTAGTCTGCCATGCCAACCTACTCTACTATCTCCAACATTTTACCATTAGCACAAAACCTAGTCTACTAACCCCACCATCCCACAATTCACACCTAATCTAGTCTACTATCCCCACCATCCCACCATTACCACCTAATCAAGTCTACTATCACCACCATCCCACCATTATCACCAAACCTAGTCTACTATCTCACCATTACCACTAAACCTAGTCTGGCATGCCAGCCTACTCTACTATCTCCACCATTTTACCATTACCATAAAACCTAGTCTACTAACCCCACCATCCCACAATTCACACCTAATCTAGTCTAATATCACCACCATTCCACCAATATCACCCAATCTAGTCTACTATCTCCATCATCCCACCATTACCGCTTAACCAAGTCTTCTATATCCACCATCTCACCACTACCACCCAACCTAGAGTACTATCTCCACCATCCCATCATTACCACCACACCTAGATGGACCCTGCAAGGCCTCTTACCCTCCCTAGGCACTGGCACTCCACCCACGTTCTGTGGAAACAGCCTGGTGATACCCTTGAGATATTTTCACCATGAACATTTCAATGTAGAAGGACTGTCCCCATAGAATTATTGTTTGACACCTCCTCTGAGCGTTCCCTCCATGGGTTTACTACCCAATGTCCACCCCCTTCCCACCCCACAAACTCACCATCAATGTGAAGGGCTTCTTCCATGAGATGCAGCCAATGAGGCCTGAAATAGCCAGCTGAGGGCAAGGAAAGGGGCGAAGGGACAACCAGTGGGGGGTTTGGGGGGGAGGTTGGGGGTAAGGGGTTTGGGATGAGTTTAAAATAAACATTTAGGACAAAACAATTAACACACAAGGAATAATCTCCGGAGGGTGGGGGGTTTAGGGGGTTCCGTCATGGAAAGGATGAGATGATTGGTGGAAGAGACGAAGAAAGAAAAAGATGAAATCAGATTTATAGGTTTTTAGGTTTTTACATTTCACCCATATTGGTGCAGCAATCATCAAACTACCCCCACAAACTGCCAACATCAGAGCAGAAGATTGCTGTCCTGCCCGGGTAACACCTACAAATGGCTGGAATAGGTTCTAGATACAGTATTCCACAAATGGCTGGGATGGGTTCTAGATATTCTACAAATTGCCTGGATAGGTTCTAGATATTCTATACATAATTGGAATGGGTTCTAGATATTCTACAAATTGCCTGGATGGGTTCTAGATATTCTACAAAGGCTGGGATTGGTCCTAGATATTCTAGAAATGGCTGAAATGAGTTCTAGATGTCCTACCAATTGCCTAGATGGGTTCTATATATTCTATAAATATTTGGAATGGGTTCTAGATGTTCTACAAATGGCTGGGATGGGTTCTGGATGTTCTACAAATGGCTGGGATGGGTTCTGGATATTCCACAAATGGTTGCGGTGGGATGGGTTCTAGATATTCTACAAGTGGCGGGAAGGGACCACAAACTGATCAATCACTATAAAGCCAAAAACAACTTTAGGTTTTACAACCACTGGTCATCATAGTCCTCTGTGGGATTTCCAGGACATCAGAGGTGGTCCCACCCTGGAAAAATGGCTACCTATAATTGTTCTATGGCCATCTATAATATTCTAGGAGTGTGAGGGCTTAGATATTCTGTGGTGTCATCTACACCAACTAACTTTGGGATCATCAGGACATAGAAATAATTTGTAGCTTTCACTGAACCTGCAGATGGGTCCATGAAGATCTTTAGATGTCCTCAGATGTATTGATGATCCCATATAGAGCAGAACTTTGGAGCTGTCCAGTCCTTGTCTCATCACCCCCCCTCCTCCAATGTACTGTATTTAGGTGAACTGTCCACCCACAGACCCTATACCGGCACCAACTGTATTACCACCAACTCCATCAATCAATCCACAGCTTCCACATTCCAGAAACGTCCACAAGATAATTGGCTTTGCAATGAAGATCTTTGGTTACAGACCTCCATGTTACAGAGCATCTACCATAGGTAAACAAAGGGTTAAACTTCTCTGTGATACAAAAGAGCACTGAGTGCAGTAACCCATAGGAACCAGCTGGGGGCCCTCTTTCCGGTTTGTGACTATGGATTGCCATGCTCACTACCCTATCAGAGATCTGATATTTTTGTGACTTTTTGAAGTTGTGAAAGTGGCAATGAGAAGACAGAATGGGGGGGGGGGTTAAGAAGTACAAATTAAATTTAGTCCAACATATGAAAAATGGATTCTTACAACAGTGGGGAACAAGAAGACAACCAATGACAATTAAACCAATGGTGACCCAACCAATGACAATCCAACCAATGGTAACCCAACTATCGACAATTCAACCAATGGTAACCCAACTATTGACAATTAAACCAATGGTGACCCAACCAATGACAATCCAACCAATGTTAACCCAACTATTGACAATTCAACCAATGGTGACCCAACCATTGACAATCCAACCAATGATAACCCAACCAATGGTAACCTACCAATGACAATCCAACCAATTACAACCCAACTAATGAGAATCCAACCAATGACAACCCAACTAATGAGAACTCAAACAATGACAACCCAACCAATGGTAACCTGACCATTGACAATCCAACCAATGATAACCCAACCAATGACAATCCAACCAATTGTAACCTACCAATGACAATCCAACCAATAACAACCCAACTAATGAGAATCCAACCAATGACAACCCAACTAATGAGAACTCAAACAATGACAACCCAACCAATGGTAACCCGACCAATGACAATCCAACCAATGACAACTCAACCAATGGTAACCCAATCAATTACAATCCAACCAATAACAACCAAACTAATGAGAACCCATCCAATGACAACCTAACTAATGAGAACCCACCCAATGGTAACCCAACCAATGACAACCCAACTAATCAGAACCCATCCAATGTTAACCCAACCAATGGTAAGCCAACTAATGACAATCCAACCAATGGTAACCCAATCAATGACAAGCCAACCAATGACAATACAACGAATGACAATTCAACAAATGTAAACGCAACCAATGCGAAGCCAACCAATCACAAGCCAACCAATACCATCCCAACCAATGACAACCCAACCAACCTTCATCATAGACCATTATGGTGACTTACAGAGAATCCGGCCCACGATGGACAGGAATGTTTGATCTTCATATTGGGAGTGATGGAAGCGGTAACCAGGCTGAATGTGACGATCAGCACCCCCAGAATGACTTGTACAAACCCCAAAGCCAGAAGGACATGTGACCAAGCTCGGTGGAGTCTAAGCTGGGACAGACTGCGGGATGTCCGACCAGTCAGAGAGAAACTGGAATCTGATGGAGAGGGCATAGCGAGGGTGGAACCCCGAGGAGGCCAGAAGAGAATTCCAAGAATAGTGTTCATCAGGAAGAGACCCCAATCCAACATGGAAGGGGATTTACACCAAACTGTCCATGTCGAGATTGTGATTTACACCCTCAGCGCACAATCCCGGGGGGGAGGGAATTTAACCCTCGTTCATGAGAAGAGTCATCACATTCTCGGCCCACAAACTGATTTATAAATTATTAATTCCATTGGAAGGAAATTTGGCAGCGGCATGGAAAAATCCTCAAATCAGCATAGGAGGACTGACAGGTGATGGAGGACCGGTGGTCATCAGATCTCAGACAAGCACAGGCTACAGGAAAATGGGAGCCATTGCCAAATTGCCATCATTCTTCATAGGGGACACAACTTGTTTCAGCTCTTCCCACTGATTGGGCCTCCTCAATGAGCCTCATTACTGGAGAGGGTCCAAGCTTCTTCCTGTATGTCGGGCCCTCACCACCACCCAAGAGAAGAAGTCAGGTCCTCCAAGACTGGCACAGCTGGAAGATGGCAGACTGGATGGACAATGAAGTACACAGAAGTAAACCGAGGATGGAAGGTCCAGATGATGGTTCTGTCAGTACACTGAGGAAAGGTCCATGTGGTGGTGACACTTGGTATCAGATAATGGAGGTAAGTGGTGGCGGAGTTGTCTGTATAGATCTCCCTGGGGGCTCCGCACAGGACAGTTCTCTGGCACCCAATCCTCCATTGGTGTTCCCGGCTACATCCTGCTCAGGAGGCCATCAGCCACCGATCTCGGGTAAGTCCCAATCTCCAATCTGTGCCTGGGGGAGATTCAGCCAGGTGGCATGAAAAGGGTGACCTGAAAAAATTCAAATTCCAGAGGATGGGGATATGATGACTCCAGGGGATGGGGATCACCTAATTCCAGGGCATGGAGATCTTGTGACTCCAAGGGATAGGGATCCTGTGATTCCGGGGGATGAGGATCTGGTGACTTCAGGGGATGCGGATCTGGTGACCTCAGAAGATGGGGATCTGGTGACCTCAGAAGATGGGAATCTGGTGACCCCAGAAGATGGGGATCTGGTGACCTCAGAAGATGNNNCAGAAGATGGGGATCTGGTGACCTCAGAAGATGGGAATCTGGTGACCCAAGAAGATTGGAATCTAGTGACCCTAGAAGATGGGGATCTGGTGACCTCAGGAGACGGGAATCTGGTGACCTCAGAAGATGGGGATCTGGTGACCTCAGAAGATGGGAATCTGGTGACCCCAGAAGATGGGGATCTGGTGACCTCAGGAGACGGGGATCATTCCGTAGCCCTGCAGAGTGTTGGATGTCTCATTGCAGCTGATGACGATAGGGTGAGGATCCTCCGGTGGTACCCACTGCTATCTCACTCAGCATCATGTCTGCAGCAACCTGAGAGCTGCATTAGTGCACAGCCTCTCCAGCTGCTGCAAGGCATTGTGGGAAATGTAGTCTGGGGGGGGGGGTTAATGTCACTTTAAAGGACCATCCCCCTCTGCTCTCATATTACATTGCTGCTGGGGGGGATCTGGGTGGTGAAGGGTTAATAATGGGGACTGGAAGCTCAGGAAAGACCAATCACTACAGCAGTGCCAAGGATTGTTGCCGATAGCAACCACATGCCAAGCTTCCCAGATGATTGGTTGCTCTGGGTTAGAGATCATCACCCGGATAACAATGAGCTGCAATCCTAGAAGTAAAGGGAGCTTGGAATTGGTTGCTATGGGTTACTGCACCATATTATTGCATATTCCCTCGCAGTGACACCGTAGGCCCAGGAGCTGACACTTTACAGCCGTGTGCAGAGTATAGAAATTGCAGAGCAGATCCTTGGCCCTCCCCCCGCTCCCTACGGACCGGCGCTCTAATGGAACCATTTTATCCGGATCCTGCACGTCTGCTCGGGTTTCAGTCAGCAGAAAGGAAACAATTCTCCAACTCATCAATATTTCATGGCCTCCAATTCCTGGGCTGGGAGCGCGCCAAGCTCAATGGGCACCACACGGGACGGCGTTATATGTAATGGCCGGGGACTTCCATAGGGATCAGTGGGGGTGACCCCATCAGATACCCGGGGACTCCCATAGAGATCAGCGGGGGTGACCCCATCAGATACCCGGGGACTCCCATAGAGATCAGCAGGGTGACCCCATCAGATACCCGGGGACTCCCATAGAGATCAGTGGGGGTGACCCTATCTGATACCCGGGGACTTCCATAGAGATCAGTGGGGGTGACCCCATCAGATACCCGGGGACTCCAATAGAGATCAGCGGGGGTGACCCCATCAGATACCGGGGGACTCCCATAGAGATCAGTGGGGGTGACCCACCCAGATACCCGGGGACTCCCATAGAGATCAGTGAGGGTGACCCCATCAGATACCGGGGGACTCCCATAGAGATCAGTGGGGGTGACCCACCCAGATACCCGGGGACTCCAATAGAGATCAGCGGGGGTGACCCCATCAGATACCCGGGGACTCCCATAGAGATCAGCGGGGGTGACCCCCCTAAATACCCGGGGACTCCCATAGAGATCAGTGGGGGTGACCCACCCAGATACCCGGGGACTCCCATAGAGATCAGTGGGGGTGACCCCCCTAAATACCCGGGGACTCCAATAGAGATCAGCGGGGGTGACCCCATCAGATACCCGGGGACTCCCATAGAGATCAGTGGGGGTGACCCCATCAGATACCCGGGGACTCCCATAGAGATCAGTGGGGG
>NC_092869.1:310436-312563 GCF_032062135.1 Pyxicephalus adspersus
TGGAAGAGTTCTGTAGTCCAGCAGGCAGGGGGTGACAATGCAGAATGGGCCAATGCATTTCCCTTTCAATAAATCCCATCCACCCCCCCCCCCCCCCCATTTTTTTTACCCCCAGTCATGCACAGAAAAGATGGAGTCAGATGATCACCAGGGGAATACAGTGATTTCATAAAACTTTAATTTGGCATCAGCTGACCCTCAGACCCCTCCCCCATCCTATGAGAGGCGGGGTGTCGGAGGCAGAGAACATGCTTTAGCCAGGTAACATACATGTAAACATGAGGCATGCACACCCCCTGACGTCACAGCTACAGCGGGCGATACAGCCCCCTCCACAGGCAGAGACGGGCACAGACACAATGGCACAGACAGGGAAATCCGCTCAGCACCCCTACTGCCCTGGAGAGGAGGCCGAGTGACACCATGACAGTACAGCCCAGTAATGTGTCACCGCCACGCTTCACCCCTCCCCCAATCAGTGCAGCACGTCAGAGGACGTAATGTTAATGTAGACACACAGTGGGGTGTTAATGGAGAGCGGAGCCCCTCCCACAGTCACCAGGGAGGGGGCCGTAGTGGCAGAACTCCAAGAGTCCCATCAAAGGAAACTGTGGCCACAGGATGGCGCTACAACGGTTCTCTTTATTGGGGTCTGAAGGTATTTTGGGCGGCTCCTGCTGCTGCGTTGGCGGCGGCCGTGCGTACGGCTTGGTGTGAGAAGACGCCGGCAGCAAACTCCTGCTGAGCCTTCTGGAAACTGGCGCCGGTTCTGCGGTAAATGGAATGGACCTGAAGGAGAGAAAACGTGACAACTGAATACCGGCCTCCTTCACCAACATCGGTGGCTGGGGTTATGTGCAGATCATGGCCCCTCACCGCCGGGCCACACTTGGGAATCGTCCCCGGGGGCCCAACACTCCTCCTACCCCACCTCTTGATGATACCCAAAAGGAATCGCAGACAGACCGGAGACGGCGGAGTCAATCTGCACATAACTTAAGCCGCCTGTAGGTGGCGCTCTTCTCGGAGTATTACAGAACTCTTCTTACCCTCTTCAGCATGACGATGCCGATGGCGGCCGTCCCGGTGAGGAAAATCGCAACGATGATCATCAACACCCCAACGGCAACACTTTTGTTCATGGCGGTGAAGGCAGCGATCCAGCCGCTGTAAGAGAAGAGCAATGAGAGACCACGGGATGTGACCAATGGCGCCCCCTGGAGGAGACAGTAAAGGCAGATGGTGATAGGCAGACATATCTGTCATCTAGGTTGCTGTCAGAGACACCCCAGTGCGGTGCCATAGAGAGAGGGATTCTGGGAGATTTGTCAGGAGGCAAAGACTATCTCCACCAATAGGGAATGAGGGGGAGGGGCTATAATGACCATCACCCCCAATAAGATCGAATTGTGAACCCCAAATTCCTAACCCCGCCCCAAACAATCCCAACAACACTTGGCTCCTAGAACCAGAAGACGACACCCACTTATAGGACCAATCTGAGGGGTATGACACCCCCAGTGGGCAGCACCCTGGTACTTACCTGAAGCCCCAGCCCGGGATACCGATGGCTTCCAGGACATACAGAACATCCTGGACGAAGAAGATGAAGAAGAAGACCAAGAAATTGAAGGAGCTGTCACTCCTGGGGGGAGAGAAGACGAAATGATTGATACCCGGATATAGCGCCCTCACATGGACAGCTGTATAATGTACCTACCTGAAGGCCTTGTACAGGGGTCGGTACCAGCACACGAAGGAGCAGGGGGTAAAGAGGATAACCCAGAGGATGGACATCCCAAACCCGGCCCCCTGACTCCCATCCGCGATGAACCAGGCCAAACACGCCAAGAAGTTCAGCAGTAATGTTCCTGCGCTGACTGTACGGGGGCACAGGAAATGATGTCACAACAATCAGGATAAGGGGTGGGGCTCCCAATACCCTCCCCCAATACACAGCCACGCCCAGCATTACACATAAGATCCTCACCCAGCCACACATAGTACATAATCTTCACCGTCTTCTGGAAGTCCTGCGGGATGTCCACCCCGATGTCCTGGTAGAAGCACGGCTGGACGGGGCAGAAAGAGGGCAACGGGGGCCAATTATTCTGCCTCCCTGAGGGC
>NC_092869.1:316357-332257 GCF_032062135.1 Pyxicephalus adspersus
TCAGGACCCCCTTCCAATCTTCACTTCCTGTGTGAGGGTGACAACACTTCCGGATGGGGAGCAGCGTTGTCTCTCATGGGGGAGACCCAATGTCACTGTAAATAGAGCCAGGCACAGAACATTCTGCCAGAGCAGGCCCCGGGCACACACCTGGAACGGATTGTCCATCTCTCCGAACGGATTCCCCCGATCCGCCATCTTTACACAGCTGCCGGTCACATGACCCGCCGGCCTCCGCCTCACCCGCACCTCGTGACACTGCCCCGCCCACTGCTGGCAGATATTTGCATATGAGGCCGGCCCCTAGAGCCTGAAGAGCGCAGCAACGCCACGCCCATGTCGCCCCGCCTCCCAAGTGTTGAATACCAGAGCTTTCACATAACACAGAGCTGTCAGCCACGCCCCCAACAATATCACTTCCTGATTGGGAGACACAGGAAAAGATCCAACCAATCACCAACAGAGCCTTGTGTGATAAGTGGTGAGTATATTATATATTGGGCCCCGTGTCTGAGATATTAGAGTGGTAAAAGGCCGGCTGGTTCCTTACACTTTGATCCAATCATACGTCAGATAATAATTTGATTCCCCGTATATTCCTTCAATAAGTGAGTCAGCGTCTAGGATAGGAAACCATCGAATTGTATGGCGGATCTCTCGGGTCCAATCTGGGCTGGGAAAGCAATGGGATGCTGCGGGTTGGTTGGGTAGTATATGGTGACATTGAATGGAAACCCCAGAACATCATCTGGAGAAGCGTCCTAATGGGCGATGACTGGACGCATACATACGGGGAATCAATCAAATTATTATCTGACGTATGATTGGATCAAAGTGTAAGGAACCAGCCGGCCTTTTACCACTCTAATATCTCAGACACGGGGCCCAATATATAATATACTCACCACTTATCACACAAGGCTCTCTGACCCCTGAGGAAGCCACTGTCTGGGCGAAACGCGTCGGGCAAATAGAATTCTTATTACCACTAATCTTTATTCCATTTTCATTTCTATGATCATGTGATATTTGTAGGGGCCACGGGAGTATTGATTATTTATTACTTATTGCCACACGACGCCGCCTCTTCTTTCATTCACTCCTTTGGAAAGTTTCCACGTTTACCACTGGTGACTGCATGTTGTGGATTGGTATCCCGGACGAACCCCCAACCAGTCAGAATTTTTATCCCCTCCTCCACCATCACCGACAAACCGCTTACATAACAAAATGAATTCAAAACCTCTGGTCCACAGACTTTATTTAAAAAGGTGAAAGTGGGTGAATGAGAACCTGTGGGTGAATGAGAACCTGTGGGTGAATGAGAACCTGTGGCATGCTGCAGCAGGAGAAATGCCATGAGAGGGCACCACACACTGACCAGTGCCACAGTGTACAGAATGGGCCCCCCAACCCCCCCATCTGTCTGATGATAATTTGCACCAATATCACCTTAGAGAAGGAGAGTCCCGCTTCATTAATACTGAACCGCACCAGTCTGTGGTGGGAGGGGTCACCTAGACACAGGGAATGATGGGAAATAAAATGCCACAGACAGTTCTAGGAATTATTGGTGGTACAGATGGGACAAAGGCACTTACGTGGCAGCAGCTATAGTGGTGCCCCCTAGTGGAGGGAGTTGCTATAACAGTACCCTGGCCCTGCAGATCTGGTGCAGTGCAGGAATCAGTCCGATGTGGACGAGGAGGGTGCAGGAGGGAGGGAATTTGCTTTAGAACGCAGCCAATAGAGTCCAATCATTCTTCCTCCTCCTCCTCCTCGTGGTCCTCCATGGCAATGGCTGGCTCCAGGGCCCCGTCCCCCGACACGCGCTGTATGGAAATTATTCCACTGAGCAAAGCATAACTGACCATGGCCATCAGTCCAAATGCCAGCGACAGGAACTGGTTCCGCCTCTTATTGGGCTCATCATCGAAGTCCGGAGTTTCGGCTGTTGGGGTCTTTGGTGAAATGCGGGGGAGGGACTCTGCAGAGACGGAGAAGAAGAATGGTGCGAGTGAGAAGCCAACCAACAGGTGGAATTATTACCAGCTCATTGCCCCGGAAGATTCCCAACTCCGCCCATTAGGGGAGGAGCCTCCCAGCAAATTTTGCAGCAGGAGGAGGGAGGTCTCCACCCAAATGCAACAAACAGAAGTATTGGTGGAGCAGCCATATTCTAAGCCAATGGGGAGGTGTGACGGGGGAGGTGTGAAGGAAGGTGTAACTGGGAGTATGAGGGAAGGTGTGGTGGGGAAGGTGTGGTGGGGGAGGGGTGGTGGGGCAGGACATTCAGATTGGTGGAAGGGCTGCGCAGGGGGCGTGGCTTATAGCACGATGACCTTACAGTGTCCCCAATTTCCATTTCCTCTCCAGGTTTGCAGCGACATTGATGAATGTAATGACGGGAACAATGGGGGATGTGATGCCAACTCCATCTGCACCAACACCGTGGTGAGCACCGCCCCTCTCCACCCCGATTATGTCCCAATCATACCCCCTTCACCCCTCTGCTCCAATCATTGCTCTCCTGTCCATTTAGGGCTCCTATAAGTGTGGCCCCTGCAAGCCGGGCTTCGTGGGGAACCAATCTCTGGGCTGTGTCCCCAAAAAGTCTTGCATCAGCCCAGCGTTCAACCCCTGCCATGTGAACGCGCACTGCGTGTTTGAGAGGAACGGTGATGTCACCTGTGCGGTAAGTGGGCGTGTCCTGATACGATGACCCCGCCTTATCATCACCGATGGGGCCGGGAGGCGCCATACCCATCTGTGTCACCCTAATATTATCTCTTCACCCCCACAGTGCAACGTCGGCTGGGCAGGAAATGGGTACACGTGTGGCCGAGACACAGACATAGACGGGTACCCCGACGAACCCATGCCATGCTAAACCCAACCCCAACCCTAACCCTCTACCTAAACCAAACCCTACCCCCTATTCTAATCACTATCCTAACCTCAACCCTAACCCCCCATTCTTACCTCAGCCCAACCCTAAAAATAAGTCTACCTCCTAACCTCAACCCTAAGATCATCTCTACCCCCACCTTAAACCCAGTGCCAACCCTTGAAAACTACCCCCTAACCCCAGCCTTAACCCTACTGTCCACAGCCAGCTCCCACTGACCCTGGACAGCGCCCCCAGTGGATGGCGAGGTGTACGGGAAAGAACCACCTGTAATTGTGGCCTTGTCCCCGCATCCTCTGGAGGGCCCAATCACATACTCCATGTCTGTACCTTCTCATGTTGTACAGGACAACTGCAGACTGACCCCCAACTCCGGGCAGGAGGACGCGGATAACGATGGAATCGGGGATCAATGTGACGAGGATGCCGATGGCGACGGAATAAAAAATGTGGAGGTAATTTGTAGATCAGGCTGGGGCCCCACATGTCAGGGTACTGGTGTGTTGGGGTCCAGAAGTGACACCTGGTGAAACTTTAACAGATATCAGCCAATCAGAGCTATGTATAGAGAGGGGAGGGATAACGGTTAAGTTAGAGGGATTCCATGGGATAAACATGACAGTGGCCAGGAGTCGGAGTCACCATTCACATATAGATATGACACCAAATCTGTTCCAGGGGAAAGTACCTGGGTGGAGCCATCAAGTATGGTAGCATGGGATTGGTGGAGTCTGGCTCCTCCCCTGCTGAAGAGACACCGCATGGGAGGTCCATGAGTGCAGGACACTTCATATAAAGTCGGGTTTTCTGGTTTTCTGACATTGGGGACAGCCAGAACTCTGAGGAGGGCCATACTAAGACCCGGGGTGTAGGGACACACATCAGCCATGTATGTGATAAGACCGTGTCCAGTACAGTCATGGTGCCGGTAATGAGACGTGTCACCCCCTCACACAGGATAACTGCAGACTGGTCCCCAATAAGGACCAGCAGAACTCGGACACGGACTCGTACGGTGACGCGTGTGACAACTGCCCTAACGTCCCCAACAATGACCAGAAGGACACAGATTCCAATGGTGAAGGCGATGCCTGTGACAACGACATTGATGGTGACGGTGAGCAGTGACCCCACCCGGAGATACTTTTATATTATGTGTGGGGTAATGGGTTGGTTGGGGTAATTAACCCTCTGTGTGTGTGTGCAGGAATCCCCAACATGCTAGATAATTGCCCCAAAGTGCCCAATCCCCTGCAGACGGACCGGGACCTGGACGGGGTGGGTGATGCCTGTGATAGCTGCCCGGAGATCAGCAACCCCACGCAGGTAAGGAATGTGAGGTCATATGACCTGGGGAGAGCCAGTGATTGGCTGTTATCAACTGCCGGGTTCCCCACCCATCTCTGACGTCTCCTCTCATTCCTCCAGACAGATGCCGACAGCGACCTGGTGGGGGACATGTGTGACACCAATCAGGACAAGTAAGACTCCGCCCCCATTCCATGTAACCCCGCTCTCCTCTGATTGGCTAACAATGTCTCTTATAGCCTCCCTACAACATGCTTCACAGTTACATCTGTAACCCCCCCCAGAACAGAATCAGATGCATGGTGTGCAGAGAGCAGATTGGTGCTCCCTGGCTGTGGTGCTGCGCTGTGATTGGTGAATGATCTGATGATTGCTCCCCCCACCCAGGGACGGTGATGGTCACCAGGACACAAAGGACAACTGCCCAGAAATCCCTAACAGCTCCCAGCTGGACTCTGACAATGACGGTATGGGCGACGAGTGTGACCAGGATGATGACAACGATGGCATCCCCGACTACATCCCGCCAGGACCCGACAACTGCCGGCTGATCCATAACCCCAATCAGAAGGACACGGACGGTACGGGAGCCAATCATCCAGCCGGGTGTATCCCCCCCCCTATCTCTGCAGCCTCAGCCCGGCCTCCTCTCTGTCTCTGCACCCTCAGCCCGGCCTCCTCCTCTCTGTCTCTGCACCCTCAGCCCGGCCTCCCTCCTCTCTGTCTCTGCACCCTCAGCCCGGCCTCCCCTCTGTCTCTGCACCCTCAGCCCGGCCTCCTCCTCTCTGTCTCTGCACCCTCAGCCCGGCCTCCTCCTCTCTGTCTCTGCACCCTCAGCCCAGCCTCCTCTCTGTCTCTGCACCCTCAGCCCGGCCTCCTCTCTGTCTCTGCAGCCTCAGCCCGGCCTCCTCTCTGTCTCTGCAGCCTCAGCCCGGCCTCCTCTCTGTCTCTGCAGTTTCTCCTCCTATGGCTGCTGGTCATAGAGTGAGGTAAGTTGTTTTCCCTCTGTATGGCGCCCCCCGGTGTCTCCCCAGTGATCTCCGGCCTCCTCCTATGGCGGCCCCCGGTCAGAGAGTGACACGGATCTTCTCGTCTCAGGTGACGGAGTCGGAGACGTGTGTGAGTTGGATTTCGATAATGATTCCGTAGCCGACAATTACGACGTTTGTCCCGAGAGCGCGGAGGTGACCCTCACCGACTTCAGGGCGTATCAGACGGTCATCCTGGATCCGGAGGGCGACGCCCAGATAGACCCAAACTGGGTGGTACTGAATCAGGTGACTGGATGGGTGGGTCAGGGGCCCCCAGATGTGGGCTGAGGGGCCCCTGAGTGTTCGGTGTCATGTGATATACATAGCACTGATGGTATCTCTGTGTTCCCAGGGGATGGAGATCGTCCAGACAATGAACAGTGACCCCGGACTGGCGGTTGGTGAGTATCGGCTTCCTGTCCCCTAAATATAATTTCACCCTCTAGTCCCTATTCAGAACCCACCCCTCCTATCTGTGTGCTGCCCCTGGGGGGTCAGATCTGATGGGGACTCTCATGGTCCCTATTGTCAGATAGTACAGTCTGCACCCTGCTGAACAAGAGAGCGAGGGGCTGTAACAATAAACATGGCTGCCCCTCACTTCCTGGGTGTTTGTGTCACTGGGACAGGAAGTGAGGTACAATTTACCAGTGGGGACACACATAAAGCGGGGTGAAGAACTCAGAGAATGAAATTATAGGAGCTCCGCCCACTCCATGATATATTAGGAGATCAGGTCAGGTGACCATCCTCATCCAATGGCTTCAGTAGTCTCTGTGCCAGCCATGCCCCCCTCCTTATGACAACGTCTGCCCCCCCCATGTCAAGGTCTCCCGCCTTTTTCAATGTCTGCCCCATCCCCCCCATGTCAAGGTCTCCCGCCTATAACAATGTCTGCCCCATCCCCCATGTCAAGGTCTCCCGCCTATAACAATGTCTGCCCCATCTCCCCCATGTCAAGGTCTCCCGCCTATACCAATGTCTGCCCCATCTCCCCGCAGGGTACACAGCGTTCAATGGTGTGGACTTCGAGGGGACCTTCCACGTGAACACGGTCACGGATGACGATTACGCTGGATTTATATTCAGCTACCAGGACAGTTCCAGCTTCTACGTCGTCATGTGGAAGCAGACGGAGCAAACCTATTGGCAGGCCACACCCTTCCGTGCCGTGGCAGAGCCGGGTCTGCAGCTAAAGGTGAAGCCCACTTCTGTTCCCCCTGGGCATTATGGGTAATGTGTATAGCTCCAGCCATGGGCCTTACCCCTGGGACATTAGGGGTAATGTGTATAGCTCCAGCCATGGGCCATTCCCCTGGGCATTATAAGTAATGTGTACAGCTACGGCCATGGGCCATACCCCTGGGGCATTATGGGTAATGTGTACAGCTACGGCCATGGGCCATACCCCTGGAGCATTATGGGTAATGTGTACAGCTACAGCCTTGGCTCTGTGGGTATTCTATATAATGGCCGCCATGCTGTATCCCCCGGAGGCATTATAGGTATGATTTGGTCTCTGTATATACGGGTTAGTCCTCCTGTGTCCTGGATTGTGTGTGCTCATCCTCCATCTTCCCTCCAGGCGGTGAAGTCAAAGACCGGACCGGGTGAGCAGCTGCGGAACGCCTTGTGGAATACGGGACACACCAGCGACCAGGTGCGCCTCCTATGGAAGGATCCCCGAAATGTGGGCTGGAAGGACAAGACGTCATACCGCTGGCAGCTCTCACATCGCCCCCAGGTGGGCTATATCAGGTCAGCACAGGAAAACTCTTCCATCTCCAACCTGCAGCATCCCCAGAAACTGACCACACACTGTCCAATCTGGTCACTTTATTTACAATAAGGCAGAAGATTGTACAATCAGATTGTATCATATGTGGCAAACCTGAGGGTGACAGCACATATCCATCACTGGCACCATCTCTCTAGCCTGGCAGAATCTGATTGAAGATACAAAGTTTTATTACATGTGATCACCAGCAGATGGCGCTGTGAGTGCAGTGTAGTGCTGTGGGATTGTATGGCGCCCCCCTGGTTCCTGTCAGTGCTTGGTATTACACTGTGACTGGCTATTGAAGCTGCACCTTGCAGGTTTAAACATAGTCACCCCAACATTCCACAGTGCAATGAGTACCTCGGGGAGCCAATAAGAAGCAGTGTGCAGTGTACCCCATATCAGAGTCCATGGGCTGGACTACTAGGCTGCAGAGCTTACACTCTAGTCTGATGAGGAGTGGACATTGGCTAGAATTTGAGTTGTGTCATTGAGGAGTTAATCCCCCCCCCAATACCCCCAGCAGAGGAGGGGGAGGAGTGGCAGATCTGCACAGTCATTCAGAAAATCCCCTCTCCTCTTCTTGTTTAGTGAAGCGATGATATCAGCGGGAAACTGAACCCTGCCAGTCCTTGTCACCATCACCCCGGCAACGCCATGGCTGTCAGGAATGCCAGGCCAGGAGCCAGAGAGTTCGCCCCTTTCATATGGAAAAGGGGAGAACAATGGGCGGCTTCTGGGAACTGGACTGTGCCGGGTTCCTGGAGGTGACCCCGTGCTGGGCAGCCAAATTAATACCCAACACCAGTCCTGAGAAGGATGAGCTCATGGCATGGCAGCCTCACCCCAAACCCGGGGATGTGGGACAGAGAGATATGGGTGTACAGTGTCCGTTGTATATTATGTAGATGCGATTGTATGAGGGTGTCACACGGTGCATGTTGTATAGTATGTAGATATGATTGTATGACGGTGTCACGCGGTGCATGTTGTATAGTATGTGGATACGATTGTATGACGGTGTCACACGGTGCATGTTGTATAGTATGTAGATGCGATTGTATGAGGGTGTCACACGGTGCATGTTGTATAGTATGTAGATACGATTGTATGAGTGTCACATGGTGCACGTTGTATAGTATGTGGATATGATTGTATGAGGGTGTCACACGGTGCATGTTGTGGGGTGCTATATGAAGGTGTCACATAGTACATGTTGCATGTTGTCTGTCCTGTCCTTCCACTATTCATTGAACTGTTTTGTCCCGGCAGGGTGAAGCTGTATGAGGGTGTAGATCTGGTGGCTGATTCAGGAGTTATTATAGACACCACCATGCGAGGAGGACGGCTTGGGGTCTTCTGCTTCTCCCAGGAGAACATCATCTGGTCCAACCTACAGTACAGGTGTAATGGTGAGTGTGACAGGGGCAGGGTTGGGTCAGGTTTGTTGGTTAATGTGGGGGGGGGGGACAGGTATGTACTCGGTGTAATGCACAGTATATGGGTATACAGGTGTATGTTAGGTATTACAGTAAGAGTTGGTGGATCAATGTATATCAGGTGTAATTGTGAATGTGAGGGGGACAGGTATGTGCCAGGTATGTGTCCGGTGGGTATATATCAGGAGGGTGTGTGTCAGGTGTAGGATATGTGTGCACAGTGTATATCAGGTGTAGTGGTGAGGGGGACAGGTGTGTGCCAGGTATGTACCAGGTATGTGTCCAGTGTGTATATATCAGTTGTGCCATTTCAGCGTTTCTCATCCTCTCCCCCCTGCCCCGCAGACACAATCCCGGAGGATTTTGAGCCCTACAGGAAGATGTTGATGGAGAGTCGGGAGTAGATTTGGGGCCCGGGTTGACAGAGACTCCTCCACCCTGGCGTCTGTCCACAGAGCCCCCCGAATTCCTGATTGGAGAGACAAGGCCTCCCTACTACAAGATCCCCCCAGACCCCGTACAGGACACGGGGGGCCACAGAAGCTCTGTGTGACCACTCAGCAGACATTGTCCCATTGTTGGTGGAGACCCCAATCTACAGCATGGTGTCACCTGCCATCATCCCTGTGTGGGAGATTGTGGAGATTGTATAGAAGTGACTTTGGGGTCACAGGTTACCCCATGATGGTGGCATGTCCCCCGACATCTGATAAAGGTCCGGAGGTTTTTATAGCGGCTGTCGTGTCCTCTGTGTCCATCGTCTGGTGTGAATATTACCCATAATTCCCTGTCAGTCAGGGGCCTGTCATCCTCATCCCACACAATGCCAAAGATAGGTTCTGCCAATTAGCATGGGCTGTAGCTCTCTAGCCCCTCCCCCATCCATATTGGGGTCCCAATGGGCAATGGTGATGCCTGATGGTGTGATTGGACCCCTGGCACTCACCTATCATCTGTGGAGCGTAGTCATCTTACACCTGATTGGCAGAAAATTGCCAATTGATTTTCTTTGGTTCCCTCTGCCCAGTTTGGTTGTGGGTGGAGCTTCCTGCTGGAAAGAGGATTGGTGAGAGACGCGGCAGAGAATATTCCAATAACGGGGCCCAGCACATGTGTAGGACGGGGGTCACATGATCCCTCCCTCATGGCTGAGATTGATGCATACGTTGCTGGGGGTGGGGTCTCACTGGGCCAATCAGTATGGGCCACACACAGAACAATATCACCTTCAATATGATGACCAATCAAATTCACCGCTAACATTTCACCCATCTTCTGATATCAGAGGGTCCAGACCGGCCATCGGTGATTGTTATGTGTGACGCCAGGATGGGTATAAATATAGGGGGGAGCATCACCCCCGGCAACCACAAGCTGCTGGGTCAGGTGACCCTCCTCCTGTATACCATGTGACCCTCCTGTATGCCATGTGACCCTACTCCTGTATGGTGACCCTCCTGTATACCATGTGACCCTCCTGTATACCATGTGACCCTACTCCTGTATGGTGACCCTCTTGTATACCATGTGACCCTCCTGTATACCATGTGACCTATACCATGTGACCCTCCTGTATACCATGTGACCCTACTCCTGTATGGTGACCCTCTTGTATACCATGTGACCCTCCTGTATACCATGTGACCCTCTCGTGTACTATGTGACCCTCCTGTATACCATGTGACCCTCCTCCTGTATGGTGACCCTCCTGTATACCATGTGACCCTCTCGTGTACCATGTGACCCTACTCCTGTATGGTGACCCTCTCGTGTACCATGTGACCCTCCTCCTGTATACCATGTGACCCTCCTGTATACCATGTGACCCTCCTCCTGTATGGTGACCCTACTGTATACCATGTGACCCTCTCGTGTACCACGTGACCCTCCTCCTGTATGGTGACCCTCCTGTATGCCATGTGACCCTACTCCTGTATGCCATGTGACCCTACTCCTGTATACAGGGGGGGGATCTCCCTTATTGCTCTGCAGGTTTTGGGGTCACCCAGGTTGGGGGTTGAGCAGTCCAGTGACGCAGGAGGCCGGGACGAGTGCAATATTGGAAGGTGACGGCACAACAGTGCACACAATCCCGATCCTTCTGCATCCTTAGAAATGTCTGCGCAGTGCTCGAGGGGTTAAATCTGCCATTGGAAGTGGGGGGGGGGGTTAATATGTCACCACCGGATTTATCTGCCCCGGTATCACCTGACATAGCGGGGTATTGTCCCCAACTGTATCATTGCACGCTGGGGGGCCCCTGGTTGCTATGGGTTATAGCAGATTAAGTCCCCTCAGAGGATTGCGGGGCGACATAGGGGCCCCATGGCTGGGCGTCACCTCTGACCCCATCACTGATAATGGGGATTTCACACATGGCGTCCCCCATTCTACGACTGGCAGATGTAAAACGTGCGGCAGCTGCGTGGTGACCCCCAGGGGCCCTAACTGACAGATGTTCCTAACGCCATTGTCACACAGAGCCGAGAAAAGTCCGGAACTTTCTGAGGGTTTCCAACATCGGGGGCGGAGCCAGGGGGCGATCCACTGCAGAGGGCCACATTTCATGTTTGTACCCCCCCCCCCCCCACAATGGCAACCACACAGTGTGTATAATGGGGCCGGGGATGGGCACGTGTCCCCAAATAATCCTCATAATAGAGAGCCACCGCGGGGCCACAATATATAACCCTCCTGAGGGCTGTGATGTCATAGATCGCTCCGGGGGGGGGGAGGGCTGTGATGTCATAGATCGCTCCGGGGGGGGAGGGCTGTGATGTCATAGATCGCTCCGGGGGGGGGGAGGGCTGTGATGTCATAGATCGCTCCGGGGGGGGGGAGGGCTGTGATGTCATAGATCGCTCCGGGGGGGGGGGGCTGTGATGTCATAGATTACAGTGCTGATATCCTGACCAGTGAATCTATTCACCTTCTAATGATCATTCATCACATTCACCGCCAGAATCTGAGCCATGTGATCTTTAATTCCCCATCGAGGACCCCATGCCAGCCAATCAGGTATTCATGCAGACCCGCCCACCTGCTCCCACGTTCACAACAGTCACATGGTCAGAGATTCACCCCAATGCAGATTGGTGAATGTGCTCTGGCCAGATTCATATTTACCCTATGAGGGATTGGACGCTACAGCCACCAATCATAAAGCACCTCCTGAGCTGTGATTGGTCAAATATTGGCCAGCGCCCTGCAAGACATTTACTATTCAGCCAATGAAACATCTGCACATTCACCCAACATTCGCCCAACAGCACACACATAGAAAAAGTCAACCTATGGAACAATATTGACATGTGGTAACCTATAGCAACCAATCAGCCTTCAGTAACTGCCGCCTGGCTGGTGATTGGCTCTGGTTGCTATGGGTTACAGCAGTACCCATGGCAACCAATCAGAAGTCCTCCCCTGGCTATGGATTCCATAATTCGTCATGTGACGCAGCCAATAGGGAAGAAAATAGAAAATTCTCAGCGTCCTGGAAAATATCTCACCGAGCAACGCCTGGCCGGCCAATCAGAACTCACCGTCACTGGCGATGTCCCCGGTGTGGAGGAAAGCAGAGAGGACGACCCCACTGCGGCTTCTCACACAGGGACCCTGCCAGCCCGGACTTATACAGACCCTCAAGGGGGCGGGGAGAGGGCGGGGCCACCCTTTATTATAGGGGAGGAGGGGGCGGGGCTGTCACTTTATCATAGGAGAGGGGGCGGATCTGCCTGGTTACACTGGGGCGGGGCTGAATGGTTACACTGGGTGGGAGGGGGCAGGCCGCTGGTTTATGATTGGGTGAGGGGCGGGACTACCTCGGTACAATGTTTGGAAAGGGGGCGGAGCTCTCTTTACCATGAGGGGCCCCAGAATTTTGCATTGTGGGTCCTCGGTGAATGAAGAGTATCTCAGAAGCTCCAATTGGCTGCCATAGCAACCGGAACCCAGCAACCGGCTCTGAACGTGGCCCCACAATGCAACGCGATGGGGTGATTGGAGAGAGACATCATCATAGCCCATAGTTTATATTGTAATCCTGCCCCTCCCCCCCGGGTGTAATCCTCCCCTCCCCCCGGGTGTAATCCTCCCCTCCCCCCGGGTTTAATCCGGCTGCGAGTCAGTGAAGTCGGTGTTGGGGGCGGGGCCACCAGTGACTCCTCCCATGACGGTATGACGTCACAGACACTGTACGGCCGGGGTGCTGCGGAATATTTTCTATTATAAAGATTGGAGCTATAATATTGCTAGGACTCCCCAAGCCCCACCCCCACTGTCATGTGACCTACAACTGCCAACCCCCGGGCCTATATCAAAAAACCTCCCATTGTGGGAGGGGCAGAGACGCCAAATCTCACCATTGTGGGAGGGGCCTATAGGCTAAAGCTCACCATTGTGGGAGGGGCCTAAATCAACCCATTGTGGGAGGGTCCCAGATCCTAAATCCCACCATTGTGGGAGGAGCAGACACCAAATCTCCCCATTATGGGAGGGGCCTAGCTCCTAAATCTCACCATTATGGGAGGGGCCTATAGCCTAAATCTCACCCATTGTGGGAGGGGCCTAGCGGCTAAATCTCACCATTGTGGGAGGGGCAGAGACACCAAATCTCACCATTGTGGGAGGGGCCTATAGCATAACGCTCACCATTGTGGGAGGGGCCTAAATCAACCCATTGTGGGAGGGTCCCAGATCCTAAATCCCACCATTGTGGGAGGAGCAGACACCAAATTTCCCCATTGTGGGAGGGGTCTATCTCCTAAATCTCCCCATTGTGGGAGGGGCCTATTTCCTAAATCTCACCATTGTGGGAGGGGCAGAGATGTAATGGGCAGACTTGGGTCATCGGAGTAATTTTTGTGCATTTGGTGGATATACGTGCAGACATTCAGCTGTGACACATTGGGATTCCCAGGGAAGAATATTGGAGCCGGCTATTTGGGATTTAAAAATTCACAAAACTTTGGGGGGACACAATAAACACCCTTTACAATAAATCTGGAAATAGGGCCCCTACAGAAATGTGATGACTGTATTGGGGGCCCCATTGGTGACTTTAGCACATTTGCAGCATTTACTTCACTATGCTGAATCTCCTCTCATCCAGCAGGGGGCAGCAGAGTCCACGTTATGAACCCATCTTCCCCATAGGTTTAGTCATTAGGCAGGTGAGAGGTGACAACGGCCCCCAGATTGTAACATTCCCTCACTCCGTGTCACATACATCCCTTCCCCCACTCCGTGTCACATACATTCCTTCCCCCACTCCGTGTCACATACGTGTCTTCCCTCACTCCGTGTCACATGCAACACACACCATCACGTGTAGCCATGAAAGTCTCATGTGTGGGGCCCCTTCCACCTGCGGGCCCTATAGTGGTCATCCCTACCACTAATATGCTGTCACCATGCTGTGATTGGTGGATGACATTCTTAGGGTGATGTCACATTGCTGTCATCATCTCCTCCTGCATGAGAGTCGGCGGATTACCCAACAGGATATCCGTGGTATGGGAACATTGAAGGATCGATCAGTCGTGTCATCCACATTCCTCCCCTCCTCCGATATCATCCCTGACCTCACCCGCAAGGTTCAGCACCGCCAGGAATTTATTGATGATATTGATCAGCTGTTAATTATTTCCCTTGGGGAATCTGCCATAGAGAAAGAGGACCTGTCAGATATCCAGATATCCTAGTCCTGGGGGCCCCCAACATCACCGAGACACCACAGAACCTTCCAGAATCCAGGAACACCAACGGGTAATCACTGAGTGACCTAGCAGGAGACCAATGAGGACAGCAGAGACAAGTGGGACCTTACCACAGCCACTTCCCAATATGGCGGACGATTGATTACCCCAATGAGGAAATTTGAATACTGCCATTATGAAGATTGATTGTTTCCTATTTCCTTCTTTAAACATTCACCCGAAATATTCCCGCTGCCACAGCAGTCAGGAGTTTTAGTCCACGTGGTGGGATGGGGGAAATAAACTCACCAACATGAGGCAGAACCAGTGATTACCTGGTGATGGCGCTCATCGGAGTGACCAACCACCCCCCAACAGAGATCCACTAGAGGTTCTTTGGGGTTCTTTGCGATGTGGCTGGTTGTAAGGGGCCCCACTGACCACCAAAGGGTTGGGGGCGGGGCTGGAATGGGCCAATGGAAGGATAATTAGTGGCTGAATCATGTGCTCATTGGCTGTTTCCAGTGGGTGACTCTTGTAGAAAAGAGAAATGACGGGAGGAAGATGGCGGAGTCTGGCCCCCTAGGTACATGTAATCCCCTGTCTGGGTATAGCGCCCCCTAGTAGTATTTACAAAAAGGGGAAAATTCCACCGCCTGTTGTGGGTGCCATCCACCATTTTGTGGGAGGAGCCATGGGGAAGATGAAATAATAATTTATTTCCCTGATTGTTCTCTGGTGGCCCCGGACCACTTATCCCTCTCTGATGGCTTCTACAGCGACGCTGGGAGGGCGAGTAATGACCCCCAAAACTTTATTGTTTGCACACACTTTCTTCTGACCATGGCTGGGGCCACTCTCGAGAAAGTGCAGGGCCCTCCCGAGATGTTAGCAGGGATATAAAGTCGTGTTTCCATCTGAGCATCTGTAGATTGGGGGAATCGGGGGGCAGCGTAACTTTGAGTGTTGGTGATAATGAAAGCTTCAATCGGCCCCAATTTCCTGGGGGCCACACTTTATGTGTATAAGGCGGAGCTGAGAGCTTATTGGAGGAAATCAAACAACGATAGATGATATTTACCCAGCACCCAACCAATCAGAACGTGGCACGGAGCCAGCAACCCCATCACATGGGGCAAATACCCTGATAGAGTGCAAATTCCCCTGAACAGGGCCCCATGCCAACTGATCACAACAGAGCATCACCTGGAACCCCAAACCCCCAAACTACCCCAATTACCCCAGCTATATATTACCCCATCTCTTCATAATATTCTCCAACCTCTTGATTGTCCCCTAAGCCCTCCTTCCTATGGTATACCTCAGCCCCCCTTGTTGTACCCCAAACTACCCCAATTATACACCATTCCCATCCCCCTCTGAGTGTTATGCCCCAAACCCTCTATAGTACCCTCTGCATTTCTGCCATATATTGTATCCCGAAAACCCCTTTGTCCCTCTATTTTACCCCAATCCCCTCTCTGTCCTTCTGTTATACCCCATTGCCCCCTCTATTTTACCCCAATCCCCCCTCTATCCCTCTATTATACCCCAATCCCCCCTCTGTCCCTCTATTTTACCCCAATCCCCCCTCTGTCCCTCCATTATACCCCAATCCCCCCTCTGTCCCTCTATTATACCCCAATCCCCCCTCTATTTTACCCTAATTCCCCCTCTGTCCCTTTGTCCCTCTAATATACCCCAATCCCCCCTCTGCCCCTCCATTATACCCCAATCC